>NC_088355.1:17750000-17825000 GCF_036884655.1 Musa acuminata AAA Group | reverse complement strand
TACCCAATTGCCATAGTGTGCGGAGTCGACGGTTGTTGTCCTGTGATAATTTCGAAGGGGCTCTTGTTGGATGCAGAGCTCCGCTGCAAGTTGTAGGAGAATTGGGCGATGTCCAACAGCTTCACCCAATCTCGTTGATTGGCACTCACGTAGTGCCGGAGATACTGCTCAAAGAGCGAATTTATTCTTTCAGTCTGACCATCCGTCTGGGGGTGGAGGCTTGTAGAGAAGTATAACTTTGACCCCAACAATTTGAATAGCTCGGTCCAGAATCGTCCCAGGAACCGAGCATCCCGATCACTAATGATATTGTGTAGGACTCCCCAATACTTCACTACACCCTTCATCATCAGTCTGGCCGCCTCTTCAGCTGAACAATGTAGGGGGGCAGCAATGAAAGTTGCATACTTTGAAAACCGATCGACCACCACGAGTATCGATCCAAGTCCCCCTACAGGTGGCAAACTTGATATGAAGTCTAAGGAAATGCTCTCCCATGGCCTTTCTGGTACGGGCAACGACTCCAAAAGTCCCACCGGCTTCCGTTGCTCCGCCTTGTCTTGTTGGCAAGTAAGGCATGTTCGAACATACTCCTCCACATCAATCCCCATCTTTGGCCAGTAGAAGGCCCTCTCCACGAGAGCCAATGTTCTGTGAATGCCGGGGTGTCCAGCCCAAAGGGAATCGTGACACTCTTTTAAGAGTTCACGCCTTAAATTGTCCACTCGGGGAACATAAACCCTATTCCCTTTTGTGTAAACAAGTCCCTCCTGGACCCAAAATCGTCGTGCCTTGCCTTCTTTGATGAGCTGCATCAGGATAACTGCTTGGGGATCACTATACAGTCCATCTCTGATTCGGGAAAGGAAGTTGGAGTGTAACTGACTTGCTTGGCCTCTGCCCTCCAGTTGTGCAGCATTCACGCATTCCACTTTCCGACTCAGCGCATCGGCCACGACATTCGCCTTCCCGGGCTTGTATTCCATTGCCATATCAAATTCAGCCAGGAAGTCCTGCCACCGTGCTTGCTTTGGGGAGAGCTTCTTTTGAGTTTGGAAATAACTCAGGGCGATGTTGTCTGTCCTCAGCACAAATCGCGACCCGAGAAGGTAGTGTCGCCAAACTCGTAGACAGTGGATCACTGCTGTCATCTCCTTCTCATGCACTGGATACCGCCTCTCGGTCTCGTTGAGTTTGCGGCTCTCGTAGGCCACCGGATGACCTTCCTGCATGAGTACTCCTCCAATAGCGAAGTCCGAAGCATCTGTGTGGACTTCAAAGGGCTCTCCATAGTTTGGCAATTTGAGCACTGGTTCTTCTAGGACAGCAGCTTTCAGGTCTTGGAATGCTATCTCACATTTGTCCGACCACTTCCAAGGCTGCTCCTTCTTCAGCAACTCCGTCAGTGGGGTTGCCCGCTTCGAATACCCGGCAATGAAGCGTCGATAGTAGTTGACGAAACCAAGGAAGGATCTCAACTCTGGCACCTTCTTTGGAGTTCGCCATTCCGCAACTGCTTGCACCTTCGACTTGTCCATCCGAATGGAGCTATCACCGATTCGATGCCCCAAGAATAGGATCTCAGTTTGAGCAAAGTAGCATTTCTCCCTTTTTACGAACAACGTGTTCTCCCTGAGAACCTTGAAAATCGTCCGAAGGTGCTTGACATGCTCCTCGAGCGTTTGGCTGTAGACGACGATATCGTCCAAGTAGACGACCACGAACTTATCCAAATACTCCTTGAATAGCTGGTTCATGAGAGTACAGAATGTGGCCGGAGCGTTGGTTAAGCCAAAAGGCATCACCAAGAACTCAAATGCTCCATATCTGGTCACACAAGTAGTCTTTGCTTCGTCGCCTTCAGCAATGCGCACCTGCCAATATCCTGACCGAAGGTCGAGTTTTGAGAAATACTTCGCCTTGCCCAATTGATCGAACAAGTCCGCAATGAGCGGGATGGGATACTTGTTCTTCACTGTTACTTTGTTGAGGGCTCTGTAGTCGACGCATAATCGGAGGCTCCCATCTTGTTTCTTCTGGAAGAGAACTGGAGCTCCGAAAGGTGCTTTTGAGCTGCGGATGAGACCACCGCTTAGCAGTTCACCTAACTGCTTTCTGAGTTCTGCCAACTCTGGCGGGGGCATGCGGTAGGGTGGTCTCGCTGGAGGCTTCACTCCTGGCTCCAGCTCGATACTGTGATCCACGCCTCTGCGTGGTGGAAGAGTCTTCGGCAACTCGGGTGGCATAACGTCCTTGAACTCCTTCAGGACGTTTGCCACTACAGCAGGTTCTTGAATGGCCTCTTCGTTGAGTGGCTCTAGCTTCATAGCAACCACGAATGTCAGATCGCCCTTTCGCACCCCTTTCTTCAATTGTAACGCCGAAATATGTTGGGGCTCCTTGGTTCCTCTCCGAGAGACGGGAACCACGCAGGGGTCATCGCCTCCCATCATACATAGGGAGTTCAAGAACGGCATCGGCACCAACTTCGCCGCGTGCATAAACTCCATTCCAAGAATCACTTGGAAGTCGTCCAGTGGCACGGCCATCATGTTGGTGTTTCCGCTCCAAGTCCCGATTTTGATAGGAACACCCTTCGCCAACCCGGAGATTCGCCTGGCCTCCGAGTTCACCGCTTTCATTCGGCTTGGGCTCTTCTCCAGGATCAACCCAAGTCGCTGTGCTTCACGATCGGCTATGAAGTTGTGGGTAGCGCCCGTGTCCACCATTGCACGGGTCATTTGGCCATTCAGCTTGATGTCTACGTACATCAACTCTCCACTTCCTGCTTTCTGTTGCTTTGTCTTGTTGTTCTCCCCCACTTGACCCCGCATAGCGTTCAACAAACGCATTGCTCCCATTCGGGGTCCTTGCGACTCTTCGTCATCGTTGCTGGATTCTGAACTGCTCGAACTAAGAGCAACAGCTTTGCCCTTGTCCGATCGGGGAGGGTGGATGGAAGCCGTCAAAGCATTGAGTGCCTGTTTCTGTGGGCACTCCCTTACCATGTGCGGTCCTCCGCACAAGAAGCATCCTCCAGGTTTTGAGGCCTTGCCTTTAGGGTTCGGCCCTTTGTGGGAGCTCTTTTCTTTTGTTCGCCCCCGAGCTCCTTCCCTCGAGAATGTTTTGGAGGGCGATTGCTTGAAGATTGTTTCTTTCTCGCCGGGTCTTCAGAGGAAACAAAGTCGGTGAGCCTTTCTGCAGCTGCAATTGCCCCGACCACATCGGTAACATTCCTTCGATTCAGCTCTTGTTGAGCCCATGGTTTCAAACCATCAAGGAAGCTGAACAACTTGTCCTTCTCGGACATGTCCTGTATGTCCAGCATTAGTGCAGAAAATTGCTTCACGTAGTCTCGGATGGTGGTACTTTGGCGGAGTTGTCTCAACTTCCTTCTTGCGACGAACTCTGTGTTCTCCGGTAGGAACTGAGTTCTCAACTCCCGCTTCAAGTCTTCCCATGTGTCGACTCGACACCGACCTTGTTGGATCTCCTCCCAACGAGTTCGCCACCAAAGTTTCGCATCTCCGTTCAGATACATTGTTGCTATAGAAACTTTGGTATCTTCATAATCGGGCCTCGTAGCTCGGAAGTATTGCTCCATGTCGAACAAAAAGTTCTCGAGCTCCTTGGCATCTCTAGCCCCTCCGTATCCATGGGGCTCAGGTGCCCTCAAGTTTTGTGGCGGTGCAACGCGGGTGTTGCCTCCTCCCGCATTTAGCGTTCTTGTGAGCATAGCCACCTTTGCCGTGAGTTCCGCCACAACATCCTGTAAGTGCAGCACGGAGTCCTTGGTGTCATCAGACAGTCGGTCGACTAGGGCCTCGACCTTGTCGATCTTGGACTCCGCTTCCTCTTGCGAGCTCTCTACCCCAACAAGCCTTTGTTGGCCATGGTAGAGTTCCTCCATGCTCGCTTCCAGAACATCCAGGCGGGTTTCCGCCGTCGTGAGTCTCTCCTTATGACTCTTTTTCCCAGTTAGCGCACCAGATTGCGCTTCCTCCGCTCGCGGAGAGTTGCCAACTTCTCGCTCATCCTGTTCGCTGCCGCGATCCTCGTGAGGGGCTCCAACAGCATGAGAGCGAGTGTGCACATGCAGCCCACCTGCGGCTGCTTGGGGCAAGGTTCCGGCTTGCCCCGTCTTGCTTGATTCGCCACGATGCTTTGCCATGGCGAAGTTGCGAAGTTCGTTCGCTGTTCGATCGAAGAGCTTGCCCGCTCTGATACCACAATGTCACGACCTTAGCTGGAATTGCCTAAGGCGTGAGGCACCCTTGCGGCCAAAGACTCGAAGCTAGCGTGCGTCGCCTAAGATGCGAGTCACCCGTGTGTCAAAGACGCGAACTTAACTTGCGTTGCCTAAGTCGCGCTTCGCCCTTGCGATCTTGCTCCGCAAGGATCAGCCACTTTGTAACCTCTCGCAGGTCCCGAAGGACCTGTAAAAGAGAAAGAAAGTTAGATCGAAAGAACGAGCAATGGACAAGTCCCGAAGTCTCGCGAAAAGGGAAGCTTTACAAGCAAATCGTCGAACACCTTGTGTGCACAAGAGAAAAGAGGGAGAGGGAGAAAAACAAGGCTTTCAAGGATGAACGAACAGCTGCAAGCCCACAAACAGCCGCTCACCTGGTCCCGGGCGCAAAACCAAGTTCCCGTAGAGGTCACGTGCGAACTTGCGAAAGAGTGTTCAACGCCCGGTATATAACCGAAGCCCCATCCAGCCATGTGCCACCCGGGGGGTTCCTGGGTGCTGAGATGGCTGACATTTTGGTGAGCGGAGGCAGCACTCCGCTCACCTCCCGCGGCACGCGAAAACGGAGCCGTTTTGGGCTGTTTTGGGGCTGTTTTGCTCGGTTCGGTGAGCGATCGCTTTTGCAATGCTGCCGCTTGTTCGAACTTACATATTTACAGCAAAATGACCCAAAACCATGAGAAAACATGCTGTCAAGCAGCTGTACAAGCGGGTGTGAGCGACGAACGGTTCGTCGAACGGAGTTGTTGCGGGTGCGCGACGACCGTTCGTGACAGAACGGTCGACGCGCACCCGTAACAACTTTGTTCGACGAACCGTTTGTCGCTTTTGTTTATATGTATAGATGCTTGGCTGTATGTTTTGCCTTGGTTTTGTGTTCTTTTGCATGTAAAAATGTAAGTTCGAACAGGTTGCAGCGCTACAGTGCGATCGCTCACCGTACCGAGCAAAACATCCCAAAATGGCTCCGTTTTCGCGTGCCACGGGTTGTTTTCTGCTGGACGCTGCCGCACGCGAAACATCAGCCATCTCAGCACCCTGGAACCACTCGGGTGGCACCATGGGGGATGGGGCTTCGGTATAGTGTCGGGCATTGAACAATCTTCATAAGTTCGCACGTTTTCTTGACAGGAACTTACCTTCGCACTTGGCACCCGGTGAGCAGCTGTTTGTGGACTTGTAGCTGTTTGTTCAACCCTCTAAAGTCCTTGTTTTCCTCCTGCACGCAAGGTGCTCGCTGAATTGCTTGAAAAGCTTCCCTCTTCGCGAGACGTCGGGACTTGTCCGTCGCTCGTTCTTCGAACTAATCAAATTTCGCTTTTACAGGTCCTTCGGGACCTAAGTGAGGTTGCAAATTGGCTAACCTTTGCGGACGCATATCGCAAGGGCGCGTTAAGACTTAGGCAATCCCAGCTAAGTCCGAGAAGTTGGCACAAGGGTGCTTCGCGACTTAGGCAACTTAAGCTAAGTTCGCGTTGTGGCCACAAGGATGTCTCACGACTTAGACAATTCCAGCTAAGTCCGTGACATTGTGGTATCAGAGCAGGCAAGCAATTTGAGCAAGTAACGAAGGAACTTCGTAATTTCGCCATGACAAAGCATTGTGGCAAATCAAGCAAGACGGGGCAAGCCGAACCCTTGCCCCAAGCAGCCGCAGGTGGGTTGCAAGTGCGTACTCGCTCTCATGCTGTTGGAGCCGCTCAGGAGGAGTGCGATAGCGAACATAATGAGCGAGAAGTTGGCTACTCTCCGCGAGCAGAGGAGGCGCAATCTGGAGCGCCAACCTGGAAAAAGAGCCATAAGGAGAGACTCATAGCAACGGAAACTCGCTTGGATGTTCTTGAAGCGAGCTTGGAGGAACTTTACCATGGCCAACGAAGGCTTCTTGGGGTAAAGAGCTCGCAAGAAGCTGAATCCCGGATCGACAAGGTTGAGGCCTTAGTCGACCGATTGTTAAACGACACCAAAGACTCCATGCAACATCTGCACGAAGTCGTGGCAGAACTCACTTCCAGGGTGACCATGCTCACAAGGGCATTGAATGCGGGAGGAAGCAACACCCGCGTTGCGTCGCAACAAAACTTGAGGGCACCCGAGCCGCATTGTTATGGAGGTGCCAGAGATGCCAAAGAGCTCGAGAATTTCCTGTTCGACATGGAATAATACTTTTGAGCTATAAGGCCTGATTCTAAAGAAACCAAAGTTTCGATAGCAACTATGTATTTAAATGAGGATGTAAAACTTTGGTGGCGAACCCGTTGGGAGGAGATCCAACAAGGTCGGTGTTGGGTGGACATATGGGAGGACTTAAAGCGAGAGTTGAGAACTCAGTTTCTACCTGAGAACACCAAGTTCGTTGCAAGGAGGAAACTAAGACAACTCCGCCAAAGTACTTCCATTCGAGATTACGTGAAGCAATTTTCTGCACTAATGCTGGACATACAAGACATGTCAGAGAAGGATAAGTTATTCAGCTTCCTCGATGGTTTGAAGCCATGGGCTCAACAAGAACTGCATCGAAGGGATGTCACCGATGTGATCGGGGCAATTGCTGGCGCATAAAGGCTCACCGACTTTGTTTCCTCGAAGGACTCGGGAAAAAGAAAACAATCTTCAGAAAACCGCCCTCCAAAATATTCTCGAGGAAAGGAGCTCGGAGGCGAACAAAGGAAGAAGAGTTCCTACAAAGGGCCAAGCTCAAAAGGCAAGGCCCCGAGACTTGGCGGATGCTTCTTGTGCGGAGGGCCGCACATGGTGAGGGAGTGCCCACAGAAACAGACACTCAATGCTTTAACATCTTCCATCCACCCCCGCAAATTAGACAAGGGCAAAGTCGTCGCCCTCAGTTCAAGCAGTTCATAATCTAGCAGCGACGATGAGGAGTCGCAAGGTCCCCGAATAGGAACAATGCCTTTGTTAAATGCATTGCAGGGTTAAGTGGGGGAGAACATGAAGGCAAAGCCATCGAAAGCAGGGAGTAGCGAGCTAATGTATGTGGACATTAAGCTCAATGGCCAAACAACCCGTGCAATGGTGGATACAAGCGCTACCCATAACTTTATTGCCGATTGAGAAGCTAAGCGACTTGGGCTAATCTTGGAGAAAAACCCAAGTCGAATGAAGGCGGTGAACTCGGAGGCCAAGCGAATCTCCGAGTTGGCAAAGGGAGTTCCCATCAAGATCGGAACGTGGAGCAGGAGTACTAATATGATGGTGGTGCCATTGGACGACTTCAAAGTGATTCTTGGAATGAAATTCATGCACGCAGCGAAGTTGGTGACAATGCCGTTCCTAAACTCCCTACGTATGATGGGAGGTGACGAACCCTGTGTGGTTCCTGTCTCTCGGAGGGGAACCAGGGAACCGCAACAAATATCGGCATTATAACTAAAGAAAGGGATACGAAAAGGCGAATTAACATTCGTGGCTGCTACGAAGCTAGAGCCATTCGACGAGAAGGCCATTCATGAACCTGCTGTGGTGGCTAATGTGCTGAAGGAGTTCACAGACATCATGCCACTCGAGTTGCCGAAGACTCTACCGCCACGTAGAGGCGTGAATCATCATATCGAGATGGAGCTAGGAGTGAAGCCTCCAGCGAGACCACCATACCGCATGCCCCCTCCTGAGTTGGTAGAACTCAGAAAGCAGTTAGATGAACTACTAAGCGGTGGTCTCATCCGCAGTTCTAAAGCACCATTCGAAGCTTCAGGTCTCTTCCAAAAGAAACAAGATGGGAGCCTCCAACTATACGTCGATTATCGAGCCCTCAACAAAGTGACGATGAAGAACAAGTATCCAATCCCACTCATCGCGGACTTGTTCGACCAATTGGGCAAGGTCAAGTATTTCTCCAAACTCGACTTTCGGTCGGGGTACTGGCAGGTGCGCATTACTAAAGGCGACGAAGCGAAGACTACATGCATGAATAAGTATGGAGCGTTTGAGTTCTTGGTGATGCCTTTCAGCTTATCCAATGCTCCGGTCACGTTCTGCACTCTTATGAACTAATTATTCAAAGAGTCTTTGGATAAGTTTGTGGTTGTCTACTTGGACGATATCGTCGTCTACAGCCAAACGCTCGAGGAGCATGTCGAGCACCTTCGGACAATTTTTAAGGTTCTCGGGGAGAACACTTTGTTCGTGAAGAGGGAGAAGTGCTACTTTACTCAAACAGAGATCTTGTTTTTGGGGCATCGAATCGGTGATGGCTCCATTCTGATGGACCAATCAAAGGTGCAAGCTGTTGCGGAATGACGAACTCCAAAGAAGGTATCGGAGTTGAGATCCTTCCTTGGTTTCGTCAACTACTATCGACGCTTCATAGCGGGGTATTTGAAGCGTGCAACTCCACTGACAGAGTTGCTGAAGAAGGAGCAACCTTGGAGGTGGTCTGACAAATGTGAAGCTGCATTCCTAGATCTGAAGGCTGCTGTGTTGGAAAAACCGGTGCTCAAATTGTCGGACTATGGGGAGCCCTTCGAAGTCCATACAGATACTTGAGACTTCGCTATTAGGGGAGTACTTATGCAGGAGGGTCATCCGGTGGCCTACGAGAGCCGCAAGCTCAACGAGACCGAGTCGCGGTATCCGGTGCACGAGAAGGAGATGACAGCGGTGGTCCACTGTCTACGAGTTTGGCAACACCACCTTCTTGGATCACGATTTTGTTGAAGACGGACAACATCGCTTTGAGCTATTTCCAAACTCAAAAGAAACTCTCCCCAAAGCAAAGCACGATGGTAGGACTTCCTGGTTGAGTTGGATATGGCAATGGAGTACAAGCCCGGAAAAGCAAATGTCGTGGCCGATGCATTGAGCCGGAAAGTGAAGCGAGTGAATGCTGTACAGTTGGAGGGCAGAGGCCAAGTAAGTCAGTTGCACTCCATCTTCCTTTCCAGGATTAGGGATGGACTATACAGTGATCCCCAAGTAGTAACCCTGATGCAACTCATCAAAGAAGGCAAGGTACGACGATTTTGGGTCCAGGAGGGACTTGTTTACACAAAAGGGAATAGAGTTTTTGTCCCTCGAGTGGATAATTTGAGGCGTGAACTCTTAAGAGAGTGTCACGATTCCCTTTTGGTTGGACATCCGGGCATTCACAGAATCTTGGCTCTCGTGGAGAGGGCATTCTATTGGTCGAAGATAGGGATTGATGTGGAGGAATATGTTCGAACGTGCCTCACTTGACAATAAGACAAGGTGGAGCAGCGGAAACCGGTGGGACTTTGGAGCCGTTGCCCGTACTAGAAAGGCCGTGGGAGAGCATTTCCTTGTATTTCATATCAAGCTTACCGATAGTAGGGGGACTCAGATCGATACTCGTGGTGGTCGATCGATTTTTCAAGTATGCAACTTTTATTGCTGCACCCTACACTGTTCAGCAGAAGAGGCGGCTAAGCTGATGATAAAGAATGTGGTGAAGTATTGGGGAGTCTCGCATAATATCATCAACGATCGAGATGCTCGGTTCCTGGGACGATTTTGGACCGAGCTATTCAAATTGTTGGGCTCTAAGTTATACTTCTCCACAAGCCTCCACCCCCAGACGGACGGCCAAACCGAAAGGATAAACTCGCTCCTGGAGCAATAACTTCGGCACTACGTGAGTGCCAACCAACGAGATTGGGTGAAGCTGTTGGACATAGCCCAATTCTTCTACAACTTGCAGCGGAGCTCTGCGTCCAACAAGAGCCCTTTCGAGATCATTACAGGGCAACAACCGTCAACTCCTCACACCTTGGCTATTGGATATACTGGGAGTAGTTCGCTAGCTTATCACTTTGCAAAAGAATGACACTAAAATGCAGATATTGCGCGGGCTTACTTGGAGAAGACGACCAAAAAAATAAAGATGTGGGCAGACTTGGGAAGGCGACCGTAGGAGTTCAAAGTCGGCGATTTGGTTTTGGTAAAGCTCCAACCAGCATCACTCTAATTCTTTAGGAACAAAGTACATAATGGATTGGTGTGCAAGTATGAAGGGCCCTTCCCAATTATCAGTAGGGTGGGCAACGTCTCCTACAAGTTGCAGTTGTCGGCGTGGTTCAAAATTCACAATGTTTTTACGCCAGCAACTTGAAGGCCTACTACTCAGATCCGTAAGATGCTTCCCAAAGTGTTCCAACTCGGCTACTCCCCACCAGAGCCTCCTACGAGAAGCGAGTTGAAACCGTTTTAGCGGATCGTAAGATAAAGCTACCCAATGGAGCCGAGTAGACCGAGTACTTTGTGAAGTGGCGAAAGCTTCCCCGAACCGAAGCCAGTTGGGAGCTCGAAGACGCCCTTCGACATGAATAAGCAATCATCAACAACTACCTACAAGCGTTGACGAGGGCGTCGACAGTCTAAGTGGGGGAGAATGTCACGAACGGTTGGCGCGCACTTGCAACAACTTCGTTCGACGAACCGTTCGTCGCTTTTGTTTACATTTACAGATGCTTGGCAGCATGTTTTGCCTTGGTTTTGTGTTGTTTTGCTTGTAAAAATATAAGTTCGAATAGGTTGCAGCGCTATAGTGCGACCGCTCACCGCACCGAGCAAAACAACCCAAAATGGCTCCGTTTTCGCGTGCCACGGGCTGTTTTCTGCAGCCCGCTGCCGCACGCGAAACGTCAGCCATCTCAGCACCCTGGAACCACCCTGGTGGCACCATGGGAGATGGGGCTTCGGTATAGTGTCGGGCGTTGAACAATCTTCACAAGTTCGCATGTTTTCTTGACGAGAACTTGCCTTCGCGCCCGGCACCCGGTGAGCAGCTGTTTGTGGACTTGCAGCTGTTCGTTCAACCCTCTAAAGTCCTTGCTTTTCTCCTTTCTCTGTTTTCTCTCCTGCACGCAAGGTGCTCGCTGAATTGCTTGTAAAGCTTCCCTCTTCACGAGACATCGGGACTTGTCTGTCGCTCGTTCTTCGAACTAATCCATTTTTTCTTTTACAGGTCTTTCGGGACCTGAGTGAGGTTGCAAATTGGTTGACCTTTGGGGACGCATATCGCAAGGACGCGTCAAGACTTAGGCAATCCCAGCTAAGTCCGAGAAATTGGCGCAAAGGTGCTTCGTGACTTAGGTAACTCAAGCTAAGTTCGCGTCTTGGCTGCAAGGGTGCCTCACGACTTAGGCAATTCCAGCTAAGTCCGTGACAGGACGGTTTTGAATTCTTGTCCAAATAACTGTTATTTCTTGGTCTGACTAGGTTTTGTTACCAAAGTTAAGCTAAATTGTAAGTCTTGCAGTCCTCTTCAATTGCTGGGGCAAAGAACTTTAGCAGACAGGTATTTCTTTTTTTATGTCCATGTTAGGTGAATATCTACTTGTAGCATACAAATTTATGAATACTAATTGAGCTTTTTATAAAGTAAATCAGGGTGGTCAGAATCAAGGTTAGCAATTCTGTATACTAATAGCGTACTGGACTGCTCAGACACTACTGGTGCCATATTGGTATACCAAGTGTTGATATGTTGTACATACTACGTACTAAGTTTCAGAATATTGAAAAAAGACAGAAAAACAAAGAAAAAGAATCTGCTTGGTATGAGCCCTGTACTTCCCTGTACATGCCCTGTACCTGGTGTATTGTTTAGTTTACAACTTTACATTGATCTGCATACCAGTAGATTTTCAGACTGGTAAATTATGTCCGTACCAAGTGGTACCTTGCGGCATTGCAAATCTTGGTCGGAACAGTGAAGAGCATGAAGAGTTTAGTTTTGTGTGATTGTCGTCTGCCCCTTGTACTAAAGAAAACTTTTAAGATAGTTGTAATACAAATTTTCTTGTTGTTTATAAATACATAATATGAGTTCGAAAACCAATTGCTTCAAGTATATTATCATTTCTCATGAAGTTTTGTTGTACTTATAAATTGTTAACTTTATTGTTTCTATAAAGGAAGATTTTACTTTGAAATGATTTTTGACATTTGACAATGATAAAGATGACTGCTTCCATGTAATATGTACAATTTTATACTAAAAGATGACTATTGGAAAAAAAAAAGTTGTTAGTTTATTGTAAAAATATCCTGCTTCCATGAAGTGGAATGATTTTATGGGATTAAGCAATAAATTTATAGGGAAATCTCATTTTTATCAAAATGCCACTCACTCTATTGACTCAGACTGTTCCTTCTGATACCAGGTTGCAATAAGGGAGATATGCTATGAAGTGGAGTCCTTGGTTAAGAAGTGTGGAAAGCGGAAATTGGTTGAAGCTATCAAGTTGCCTCCTATTGAGCTTTATAGGCATGTTGAAGTACGAAACTCTCATGCCTTTCTTTTAAATGGCAGTAGAACTTTTCTTGATAATTATAAGTCCATTTTAACTTCATACTTGTGATAAATGATACCGATAAATGGTTTTAACATGTGTTTTAACTTTACAAATTCTTCCAATAAAAATTTCAATTTATTTCTGTTTTTATGTTCCATTTCTTCCAGTACATCCATACACATGATGTCAACCTCACCATTCAAAGGTCATTTTTTTTTCTTTTCTAAATTCAGCGACACACCCATAGAATGTGTCCATATTCCATAGTGTGGTCCAAAGATATTGGTTCTGTTCGGTTCTGGTGGCTGATCAGAGACTTCTAGTCAGCGAATAGAAGACTGCAGTTCCATCAGAGAGGAGAGAAATGTAGGTAAAGTTAATACATAATGATCAGCACGTGGAACTGATTGTTAATATGACCTTGCACTCTGCTTATTTCATTCCAAATGAACTCATAAAACAATTGCAATACCTGCTATCTAGTCCCTATCAGTCATGCTTTTGACGTGGAAAAAGTAATGAGAATGGAAGTTATATCAGCAGGGAGGGAGAGGTGAACTAGAGAGGAATGATAGAACATGAATGAAGAGAAATTTATGGCAGAGTAAGAGACTAGACATAGTTGAAAACAGGCCTGCTGGGTGCCGTGTTGTTTCTTGGAAAGAGAAAGCATGACAAACCTGTATAAGTATTATAATTTTATACATCAATTTTTATTTATAAGACTGTTACATGAGGAATAAATATTATTTTTCTTATCCCTTTTCAGTATTTAGCATCTATGTGAAATTACTTATTTGCCCTTATGAGATGTCTTTTCGAATATATAACCTGCAATCACAATTGTGTATGGTGGTACACTTTCGATCATGTTGGTCCGTAGGCATCAAACTAATTATATCTAGATGTGATTTAGATGAACCCTCATAAAACCCTTGTGAAGCTGTAGTAATTTTCTATATCCTCATAAAACTTGATTTCATGTTCATGCACTTGTAAAAGTTTGTGTACCCTCATAAGTTTTGGTGCCAGCTACATGATGGTTGATAGATTTTTATTCAGTTATTGATTGACAAGTTTTAATATATCATTTGACATGATAGCTGAGATACCAAAATAGGCGAAAAATGTGAACTTATTGCATGAGGCTCTTGCCAATGCGGGTTTGAAGAAGGTCAACTATATAGATGGAGACTTGGAGGGGCAAACATGCAATTTGGCAAGCTTGCACGGGAGCATGTGCAAAAAGCCACTTCTTTGTTTTCTTTGGCTGAGCTCCTCTTTTCATGTGGGTTTGGATCTTTTATCCATTCAACCAGGTAACAGACCATATAGGCATTATTTACAGGACCTGTACAGAGTACAGGGGTGTCGTTTTGTACTGATTTGGCCATTATTTGGTATTATACTGGTCCACAATTTTAGTCCTTGCTTTATATTATTATTTCATATTCGTAAATGAACCCATGTAAATTACTGTGAAACAAGGTTGTTGCCTTGTATTTTGTAGTAATAAACATCTATTGTGTTGACCTTTCTTCTCCTAGGTACTCAAGTCCTTTTTGGGCTGCAATTAAGAGAAGGATGTTAATAGAACATTGTCCACTATTCATCTCAATTAAACTGCTGGTTCATTTTAACACTTGCGATCAAACATTGGACTTGAAGAGCAGTAAAAACTGAACTACCGAATACTGATTGCCCATGACAGCAAAAACTTAAATGAATAAAAAGTAAAAGTAAATTGTTCCTTGTAGCCCTAGCCTATCATAGCTTACTACATACTTTTGATTGCAGTAATTCCATCCATGTTGATATTCATACCTATCTTTCCTTCACCTCCTCCGCTTCCGACTTCCTCTTCCACATCTCCACTTCCTTATCTGCGTTGCCACCGGTTCCTTCTCGTTCACTGATGCCTCCTCCTCCTCTTTCTCTGTGTGCCTGCCCATGTGCAGTACCAACCCATATTGGTTGTCAGTACATCAATTTGTACTGTTTTGGTCGTCAACTGGTATTAGCACCAGACTGACATTTGAATCTTCACTTTATTTTATCATTTCATATACTTAAAAGGTCCTTTGTAAATTACTCCAAAACGAGGCAGATTTTGACTCATACAGTGATTTGTACAAGAATGAAAAACAACTATATATTGACCTTTCTTCTCCTAAGCACTTGAATCTTTCTAGGGCTGCAGTCTGGACGACTATAAATAGAATGTTGCCACAACTCATCCCAATTGAACTGCTAGTTCATTGCAACACTTGCAATGAAACCTCTGACTCAGAATCCAGAGAAGCAATAAAAAATACCCTACTGATTACCCAAGACAGCGATAAATTCAATCGATAAAAAGTAAATATTAAATTGTTTCACTTTCATTACCCCTAATCAAATCATAGCTTACTAACATACTATTGATTGCAGTAACCTATCTATGTTGGTATCCACACCCATGTGTGAATCCAGATTTATAGATGTGCGTGCATGCAGCTGAAGAGATACTGTCATATTAACATAACAAACAGTACATATCCATCTCAGTATATACAAAATATGCAATTTCTTTGATTGTGGATGTGATCAGCACAATTCTGGATGCATTTTAATTTTGTAAAATATTATTTCTATAATTCCCACATTCAACTTTTGTATTTTTTGTCTAACTTCTTACTGCTATTTTATTTCTAAACAAGTAGTGACACTTTGCAGGACATATCTGGTGATGATTTAGTAAAAGCACTGCAAATAAAAAACAAAATACCAAGAAGGAAGTCTCTTTCTGCCATAGAAGAAAATGTCTTGACAATACTTACTGAAGAAGGCTATGTTTTGAAGGAAGAAACCATTGGAGGTGTGGAGGTGTCAGAGGATGTCTATGAGGAAGAAGATGAAGATGAGGTCATAGTTGTTGATGGTGAAGTTGATGAAGGTGATGTTCATATAAAGCCAATGTCACGTAAACCTGTGCCCCTGGTAAGTTTCCCTTAATTTTTTGATGATAATATCACTGATACCATGCTGTGTAGATTATGACTTACCTTTTTAACCTTCTATGTTTGTAGTTTCTTTGCCAAGGGAATGTTTTTGTGCATATTCTCCCTTCACTCAAAGAGTCATGCTCAAGTTTATATTTAAAGTTTCAAACAATTATTAAACCACTTATCTAAATACTGATCTATATTGATTGTATTGTAGGTACATACTAGTCTGATCAGGTGTCTTTGTGCTGGTTATTAATCATGCTAACAAATAGCCACAATTTAAGTAACTCTTTCTTGTACTTAAGATTTTTAATTGTGGGATCAAACCCATATAGTTTCATGTCAGAGTGGTAAAGTATGGCATACAGATGGCATTGTTAAAAAAACTGGGTGCATGGAACCATCCGGAATTTACTGGTTCACCATTAAACTAGTACTCAGACCAAACTAAACTACATTGTCTTTTCCAGTATTGTTTTTTGACTTTCACTGGGCAGTAACCTCACTGCTTGACTTTGGATCCAAATAGGGTGTCTTTGTCTCTTTTTAGTGGCCTTCACCAACATATCCCCCTTCCTCTCATCATCACATTCCCTCACTCAATTCGTTTCAAATCTCATCAATTTCTTTTCCCAAACTCACTCAAATCCTCAATGGGAGGCTCAATTTCTCAAGGGGAGGCTCAATTTCAACAAAGGTCAATCTGGTGATCTGAATTGAATTTTCTCCAAAGTTAGGTAAATCCAAACCTAATCCATTAATATAATCACATTCCATTTAGTTTCGAATAGCCTATGGTTTATTGCAATCAGGTATTACATAAATGTAGGTTAGTATTTAGGCCCTTTTCCTTAATGGATTTGGGGCTCAATCTATATAAAGATTAAACTTTAAACCTAGTGGACCTAGGGTAGATTTGATGAGGATCAAGGCTTTATCCTTTGGATCTACCCTTGATCTGTGAAAATTAATAGTAACTTCATTCTTCCCACAAGGTTCAAGGCTCGTAAATCTAGGTTGGGTTTGCATAGATCTAGCATAGACATGGAACTAACCTAGATGCACAAAGATGTAGCCTAAATCCACATGGATCAAATATGAATTTTGTGTATCTAACTTTTATTTTTGAAAATCAAATATAAATCTTATAATTTGTGGATCTGTCTAAGATTGACAACTTCTGTAGGAAATTGGTTGCAAAGTTATAAAGTACCTATCCAACATGTCCCTAAAAGTTTGGGCCAGGCAGGTCACACTTAAAAACTTAAAATACACAAAATAGTATCATTCTGATAGGTTTGTGGTTTTGAGAGGGTTACGGGTGGTTTATTACCAGTTCCTTGTTGCACCAGTAAAAACTAGGGGACCAGCACACTCTGACTGGCAATTGAACATTCCAATTTGATACTGGTTATTTGGTATTTGATTCTTATAAACTGCTTACTGACAATCATATATTTATCAGCAGCTTTTTGTCCATAAAATTTATCATATCTTTATTAGTAGCTTTTTTGCCCATGAAAATTATATAATATATGTTTTGTGAGGTTTACTTTGTTGAATCTTATAATATATTTGTAGTCTTTTTGTCCATGAAACGTATATGATAGTAGTACTTCAATTTTCTTTCATATGCAAAACATAATTTGCTTTAAGGTCAAAATCCATAATGTATAGTCTGGAATCTGGATAGTGTTTTAACTAACAATTGATAGTTTCTGGTCTATTTCAACCTCTTTTATTACACCAAAATCTTGAACATGTTATCAGCTTGTTATCCCTCTTATTCATGCGCTAGTAGGTAAATTGTGCGAGTTTGAACTGAAGTTGGCCTTCTAAAATTTGCTTCATGTTGTTTTCTTCAATATTTGTCCTATTTTGAGTACTCATATTGAAGAAAGAATATGTTGGGTTATTTCTGGTGCCTTATGGTATCATCTCTTGCTGGTTGGCTACCTTGGGCTGCCTGGCATAGGCTGAAAATTAGCCTAACCATGTGTCAGCATTGTCAGCACAACTTAGCACAACAAATGCTGGTGCCTTTTTTGTGCCACACAACCCAACACATACTGATTTACATAGCAATTTCTTTCCCATCATTTAATTCCATGTTATTGATTTACAATTTTGATTTCAAGTTCATAGTAGATTTTATCAATCTCAAATAAATTTAATTGGTTAACCGATCATATTGACATAGACTACCTTGTCATGATTTAGCTATTCTCTGAGGTTGATGTGAAGCTGGTCTTCAAGGAAGTCACATCCAAGCTTCTCAGGAAGCGTATTGTGGAGGTATATTGATTGTCATATGTTGGCATTCTGTTATGTTCCTATTACTGTACAGTTTTAATTCTTATTTTCAGACTGCTTCAAACACCACTCTTTTGTGACTTTCTCTTCCTGTCCCGTGTCTTTCATTCACTTTCCCACCTAATGAAAGGCCCAAAGCCAATCCCAAGGAACAATAAAGTTTCATAGGGTCTTTTTGTCTAGGTGAGGGCAGTCCGCATCTTCATAGACATGTCTATTTCACCGAGCCTCTCTCTGAGACGGCATCACATTGATTGGGTGGTAGGCACCCATAGCAACTAGAGTTAGCTGTATTGAATTCCTTGTGAATGACAAATTACCTCTCTTAATGTTTATGAATAAGACAGCAAAATTGCTTGTTGACATACGATCTGTACAATTAGTCTTGTATGATAATTGCTGTTGGCTTTGCTTTATTTTGCATGCATAGTCTTGTCAAAGGTACCTATTGATCATGCATAAAAGCAAGGTATGCAATACCGTACCGTACCGGTGTTTCGAGGTTGGCTCGGTACGGTACGATACTGGCATACCGAGCGGTACACCAGGGCGTACCGAACGATTTTAAATATTTCTTCCTCTACTGTAGCACGGTCCGTTTGGTACCGGGCGGTCCGCGTACCGGTATGCCGTCGGATTGGTATGTACCGCCCGTACCAGGCGGTACCATTCGAAATTGTATACCATGCATAAAAGTGCATGATTTGATGGACATGATAATTGGACAATAACTTGTTGCATCTATTATATTGTGTTTATCATTTGTTGATGAGGCAGATGCCCAATCTTGATCTATGGTTTTTAACAGGCTTTCTGTTAGCTTTTGTTATTTTTGGTGGAGTCTTAGTAATTATGATATCTCATTTATAAGACTAGGATACCTTTGAAGTTTGGGGACCAGAGTGGTATTGGAGTGACTGCCTTTTCAATTTAAGTAACTGAAAGCCATAAAGAGAGAAATAGTGGAAATCAGGGCGATGTTAATGAATGGTGATCAATATTAGTGGTTGCAGTAGTTATACATTGATGCAATGAATTCTGAAAGATTATTGCTTTTGGAACTTCAAGATAAGATATTAATATCAAGATTATAAAATTGTAAGAAAAATTAGGATAAATGAAGTAAAGATTATCATAAAAATGATTGAATAGGTCAATGTAGTATATTTATTGGATCATAGAAAATTTGGGAGCAAGATTAACTTGGCAAACTGTGTTGTTTCGACTAATATTTAAAAACCATTTCAAATGCCAATATTTTAAAATGAAGAGACATTTAAGAACTGAGCAGATTATTTGGGAATCTAAATTATGAGCCATATTTTGAAATCTGAGAGGGTGGAGACAATGAAGCAAATATTTTTGAAGGCTATTATTTTTCTTTGTGCTTGGTTGGTAAACCACTGATTCTATTTGCTTATTAAGAATGCATAACCATTTTGGGTAAAGGTTTATCATAATGATGAATGCATAATTGGACAATAGATTTGAAAGCAATATTTGTGTTCAACAAGCGTTTTGGCTAATAATTTGCTGGTGAATGTCCTTTTAACTATATAATTATGCTTTTGGTGATAGCATTCTTTTATTTTACCAGATATGCATTTTAAGTTTGTGATTAGGTCTGTTCTGGTTTTATCCTTGTGAAGGCATTTCACTTGTAATCCAGATTGTTGTCTTGTTTCCCCAGACCTAATTATGCTTTCAAATTTGTGTTCATTATGCTCATTATAATATACTTGTTAGGTATATCTTTTTCTCAGGCTCCATGTAATTAATGTGACCCCACTTCTTTCCTTCAAAATTGTCATACTGTGACCTAGTATAGCAAGATTAATTGAGGAATCAAGTTGTTTGTACCTGTCATCTGCGGGCACCTAGAAAGGCTAAACATGAATGTCACATACTGTGATATCGTCTTCTTTTATGTTCCAATTTGTACTAAATTTGACTATCACAGGGTGGAAAACGCAGTGACGGTCGAAGCCCTTCAGAAATTCGTCCAATTAACTCACAGTGTAGATTACTTCCGAGAGCACATGGAAGTGCTCTGTTCACTCGTGGAGAAACACAGGTTCGCTGAAGTGCCTAGTTGTGGTTTGCTCTTTGCGGTAATATGACATCTGGTGATATCTGCACTTGTTGTCCCTAACGAGTTGGCTATATAAGCTATTGAAAGCCTTTTTGTGATACTATCCTAACGAGTTGGCTTTTTGGTTCTAAATGCTATTGAAAGCCTTATTTTACTATGTAATTTCCAGTTAGTAACTGTTGATTTCAAGTTGGACCCTGGTGATGTACTGTGTGAGCGCAAATGTTAGCTTAGCATGTTGGTTTTCTTTTTTCTTGTTTCTTTTCTTTCTTGAAAAATACGTGATTTATTAATTTTTTCAAAGCTTTGAGTATATTGAAATAATACATTCTATTTTTTTTGTTTTTTTAATGCTAGAGCTTCTTTACCATAAGTAATGATTAACAGAACTTAATGGAATCTGTTTGTTCAGACCCTCTCTTTATTAAAAAATATTATTGAACTTTTATGTTCATTTGTAAGATAAAACTAAGTTAATGTGATTGCAAAAATAATTTTTATGAAAAGTTAATGTTTAGATGTTCTTAAATTTTCAATAGAATGCACATAAGGTAGATGATTTTAACTCTTAACATCATATTATCTGAATTTCTAGTCACTTGCGGTGGTTACTCTTGGAGATAAACAAATGGCACAAAGGATAGACAATCTTGTGGATACAGAAGAATTAAAGAGATTTTATCTTCAGGTATGTCTTATGTTCCATATGCTAGTATTGCAGTTAAAATCTCTTTTACATTTGGGTGAAGTATGAATTCTTTTGTTGGTTTAATCAAGGTTTGTCGTACCACAATGTACCACCCGATATGGGTATTTCATATCGGTTTATCGGTGCATTCCATCATATCATGTGTTGGTACATCGGTATAGTTCGGTACGTACCATACCGACGGTCGATTAGTACAACGGTATGGATCGGTAAGGCAAACCATGGGTTTAACTGAAACTGTTTTGCGACTTTGATTATTAAGCATGCTAGTAGGCCATTGTTCTTATTTAAGCAAAATAAGTGCTATTGTTTTTTAGGTTTAATTATGCTGAGTAATGTTGAGATGGATGTGTGGAGTTATTAGGAAAGATAAGAAAAAAAATACTTTTATTTGTGAAGAACTAGGTATTACTTCGATAGAGGATAAGATGAGAGAAAATCGTTTAAGATGGTATTGGCATGTGTTTACCTTCAGATGCGATGGTCGGAAGAGGTGAAATAATTAATGTTAGCGGTACGAGGAGAGGTCAGTGTTTTCAAAAGGCGCTCAAGCGAGGCAAGGCTCGAGCACCTTGTAAAACCCCTAAGCGTAGCGCTTCAATGAAGCACTACTCGGGTGCTCGCTTGAGCCCATTTGTCGGGCGCCTCAAGTGAGCGCCCGAACTAAATTTGGTTTGGTTCAAACTTTGGTTTAATTGGACTTAGAAGTTGGTTCAATTGAACTAACTAAAAGAAAACAAAAAGTCAAATGAAACCTTACATCTGTCGCCTTCGTTCGCTCTACCTGCCATCGTCGGCAACCTTGTCCAATCTCATTCGCTGCTGCTACTTGTCCGCCATTACAGCTCGTCTAAACCCTAAACCTTATCTGCCGCTATAGTCTGTCTATTGTTGTAGTAGCTCTATCCGTCGTTGACGACAACCTCTTCTATCGCCTTCATTTGGCACCTTCGCATGCTCCATCCAATGCTGCAGCTCCATTCGTCACTGTTGACAACGTTGTCTACTACCTTCGTTCGCCGCAGCAGCTTCGTCCGTTCATAGCTATAGTTTCATCCTTCGCTCTTTGCTTTCCCCACCTTCTTGTTAATTAAATTGCGAATGGACGAGCAACAACTTGTTTGGAGTAGTTTAAATATATTTGTTGTATCTACAACACCATGGGCAATATGCACTTTGATTTGTACATGAAACTCCCTTTGCTTTTACTTAATGATGTCTTAGAGCAACAAAACATTCCTGGTTAACAATATGCTTTTGGAGCAATTTAATTCTAACGTAGGTCTCCATAAACTTGTTTAGCATATTTCTATTTAGCCGCTTATTATTTTAATTATAATATTCAGGAGTGTCTCATTTCGCTCAGGTGGGCGCCTAGGCGAGCGCCTAGTGCCTTGGGTATTTTGGGACCTTGGCACCTTTTGACACCTAGTGTTTTTAAAAACATTGGGAGAGACAAAGGAAGACCTAAAAAAATTTTAATAGAAACTATAAATAAAGATTTAAGCACTCTAAACTTAATTAAACATATGATTTTTTACATATCTCAATGTCAGTAAAAGATCCATGTTACCAACCCTAAGTTATTGGGATATTCGGCTTTGTTGTTGCTGTTGTAATAATGTTGAGTAATGATTTTAGACCACTTATTTGAGAAATGATTATAGAAGGACCTATCAGTTGCATGCAACATTTCATCTCCTGTCTTCTATATCATTGTCCAACATGTGCTGTCTAGCAGCTAGCTTTTAAATATACTGGTTCTGCATGACATTCTATATCCTACGGGTACATCAGTGGTTGTATTGAGAAAAGTAAAAACAAATAAACATTGTTGTGAGAGGCTGGGGATAGGTTGGTCACTGTGACAGTGGATAGCTGTTGTCCACAATGTGCTGTGTGGAATCTTGGGTGAAGCTCCTCTGCTTCCTTGTTTTCTTGGTCGACGGTGTAAGATCTTTTGGAAGAGATGATAGGTCTCAATTGACAAAGGTGGTCTTTGAAACACAGAAAAACTAAATATATACTTGTGCCTTTGTCTTATGTAGTTTTCTTTTTGTTTTTAGAAAAAAAGAACCCAGTTAAGATGGGTATATTTAACTGACTGAATAAACATTCTATAAATTATGTGCGTCACAATGATACCCCCTTTAGTGTTTCCAAGTGCTTCTCCGATATCTGGATATATAGTGTGCCAAGTTCCCAAGCCAAAGTTCACAAGAAGGGTTCTAGGTGCTGCTCCCTTTCATTGATTCTAGGCAGCATATTATATTACTTATATTCATGGTATTAACTTTTAAAAGAGATTCATTTCTACATGGTGAACCTCGGTGCTCCTTTTGCCTCAGAATCTAATCATGAAAAAATGGACAAGCATGAATCCAACAAAGTTGAATAATTATAAGATTAGTAATGTTTACATTTAATAATTTACTTGTATTGTCAGTTCTAAATGAGATTAGTTCATAGTATGAACTTCACACTTGACATCTCAGTTCAACCTTTGTTTGACAGTTTGTGGATCATGATTGCAGTATTCATTTCCACCATCATGTGTTGGTGAAGTTCGGCGGATGGGAGCACCCAGTCGGAGGGAGATTGGTCATGGGATGCTTGCAGAACGTGCACTTGAACCTATTTTGCCTTCTGATGAGGAGTTTCCTTATACCATTCGTGTTGAGAGCACCATAACTGAAAGTAATGGCTCGTCGAGGTGATTTCTGATAAGTCAATTTATTTTTTGAATCTTTTTGGGATGGAAGACTGTTGACTTTTTTATTGAAGCTCTAGCTGTTTAGATTTGTAATTTCTAAATCTTCTTGTCAAAATCAATTACTTTAGTTAAGATTCTATAATGTATCTGAAACCTGTGAATCTCTCAAATAATTACCAGTATGGCATCTGTCTGTGGTGGTTGCTTGGCACTTTTAGATGCTGGAGTTCCTATTAAGAACTCTGTTGCTGGGATAGCAATGGGTATGGTCTTGGATACAAAAGAATTTGGAGGGGATGGGACCCCACTAATTCTCTCTGATATTAGTGGATCTGAAGATGCTTCTGGAGATATGGATCTTAAGGTTCTCTTTTCTTTTTATCTCATCCAAATCATTATGTTGTCCTTTATTTAAATATCTTTCTATGTCCAATGAAAGATAACTGTCAGCTAACTTTGCAGGTTGCGGGTGATGAAAATGGTATAACTGCATTTCAAATGGATATCAAGGTTGTTGATTGTCCTAAGAGCATAATTGACAACTTATTTTTTACTTCACACACCTATCCTGTATTATGCCTAGTTGGGAGTAGTCTAGTTTTAGGACTTTTAATAGACCCAAAGTGAGTCTTCATGTAGTTACTATTGAGTTCTTTTTTTTTTCTTATGCTATGTAGGTTGGAGGGATTACCTTGCCTGTAATGCAACAAGCACTTGTTCAAGCAAGAGATGGACGGAAACATGTTTTAGGTAAGCCTCTAATTCACACTTTTCTGTGTTATGATACTGCACTACATTCCTTATCAAATGTTCTGTTTTTCTGTTGCCATAACCAAACTATAATATGTAAAGTTAAAGTTTATTTCATATTATCCATGATTATTACACATTACAAATATGCATCTTTTTCACAATTTCATTAACAAATCTGTTGTGGTACCATTGGCATCATAAGGTTTTCATAATTCAAAGCAATGATTCAAATACTAGTGCAATACTGGTATCAGTCAATAGACCGTACAGTACTGATGCCCACCCGTACCATGTGTGACTGTTAGAACCCTTGCAGATTCTAAACTTGGGGTTGATCTCTTTAGGGGATCGGCCTCCTTGGAACTCTATAGGGGTTCCTCCCTCCAAGTTGCTGCTCAAAGGCTGCAGAAAAGATTCATCTATTGCTTATCAAAAGAGGAGGAATACATGACTATTTATATGGTTTCTAAACCCTAACTCCTAATAGGACTCCTACTCAAGACTCCTACTTCTAACCAACTCCTAATAGGACTTCTACTCAAGACTCATATTCCTTTACAACTCCTAATTCATCTCTAAGAAACAACCTCCTAACCCTAGCCGACCTCTTCACCTCTTTAATAGGGGTTGGCTTAGGTAGGTTTTACATGAATGTCTCTCTCAATTAGGACTCTTCTAGCTAGAGTCCTAACAAACCCGCCCTTTTCAAATCAGCCTTATCCTCGAGGCTGACGATTCATGAATTTTGGGAATTTGATCTTCAAGTCATCATAGTTCTCCCAAGTGGCATCTTCTGTTGGTAGGTTCACCAACTGTATTAGCACTTTAGTAGTGGGTCGTCGTTGTCGAGTCACGATCTGTCGATCAATAATGACACTTGGCTGGGTCTGGAGTTCTCCTTGGATAGTCATATTTGGTGGGTGGCTTTGGGCTGTCTCCAAGCACCTATTTACAACTTTTGCCTGGCCGTTGATTTGTGGGTGATATGTCGTACTCCTTTTCAATTTAGTACCCTGTATATGAAATAACTTTGTCTAAAATATGCTTGTGAAAATGCAAGTAGAATTTATCATAAGTACAATGCGTCCCTTATAGTGTAATTCTTTTGAGTCCCTATTGTAATGAGCCACGGAGCTTGGTGCTTCCTCCAATTTTTTTATAATCTTACTAGTCTCTGAATCTTCCTGCCATTCCATCTTAATATCCTCAAGGAAGTCGCTGGTCGGAAGTGAAATGGCCGAAACTTTAGCTTGCTCGGGTAGTTGCGAAAGCGCATCTGCAAGAACATTCTCTTTCCCCTTTTTGTAAGTTATTTCATAATCAAATCCAAGAAGTTTTGTTACCCATTTTTGCTGCTCAGGGGATGATATATTTTGCTCCAAAAAGTACTTGAGGCTTTTATGATCGGTTTTAATTTGAAATCATCGACCAATCAAGTAGGGTCTCCACCTCGTTGCTGCGCGCACAATGGCGTGCATCTCCTTATCATATGTTGACTTATTTTGATGGAAGGGAGATAATGCCTTGCTAGTGTATGCGAGTGGTCGACCATCTTGCATGAGAATGACACTAATTCCGACTCTAGATGCGTCGGCCTCAATAATGAAGGGTCGGTTGAAATCTGGTAGTGTTAGCATCGGCGTCGTCGTCATGGCTGCCTTAAGTTTGTCGAAGGCAGCGGAGGCTCTATCTAACCATTGGAAGACATCTTTTTCCAGTAAGAAAGTAAGTGGTGCATTGATCTTCCCATAGTCTTTAACAAATTTTCGGTAGTAGCTTGTTAGTCCAAGGAACCCGCGCAGTAATTTCATGTTTGTAGGTTTCGGCCAGCCTTGCATTGCCTCAATTTTTGTTGGGTCTACCGCCACTCCTTTTGATATTATATGCCCAAGGTACTCTACTTTTTGCTGGAGAAAGCTGCATTTTGGTTGCTTAACAAAAAGAGTATTCTCCCGAAGGATCGTCAAAACAATCCGTAAATGCTGAAAGTGAGTCTCAAGAGAAGGGCTGTAAACGAGAATATCATCGAAAAATACCAACACAAATTTATGAAGAAAGCTCCGAAAAATATCGTTCATGAGATTTTGAAAGGTTGAAGGAGCATTAGTGAGTCCAAAAGGCATTACCAAGAATTCATAATGGCCATCATGTGTGCGAAATGCAGTTTTTGGAATGTCATCGTCACATACCCGAATTTGGTGGTAACCGGATCGGAGGTCCAACTTCGTGAAGACTCGAGCTCCTTTCAATTCATCAAGAAGTTCATCCACCACTGGTATTGGGTACTTGTCCTTGACAGTGATGCCATTTAAAGCTTGGTAGTCGATGCACATCCGTCAAGTTCCGTCCTTCTTGCGTACAAGTAGCATCGGTGAGGAATAGGGGCTGCAACTTGGCCGAATCACCCCTGTTTCAAGCATCTCCTTAACGATCTTTTCGATTTCATCTTTCTGGAGGTGAGGATATTGGTACGGTCGAGTGTTCGCTGGTGGCTTGCCCGGAAGGATTGGAATTCGATGATCATGTTGCCGAGAAGGAGGAAGACCGCGCAGTTCATCAAATATATCGGCAAATTCAGTAAGCAATTGGGCAAGATTTTGATCTTCAATTTCTATTTTCTTCTCTTCTGGTTGCAGTTGGAGATGCATCAAAAAGCCACCATTTACCTTGTGCAAAACTTTCTCCATTCGTTGGGTCAAAATGGTGGTTACGTTGCTTCCGCGCTTCCCGCGTAGGATGATCTGTTTGCCCTTACAGTAGAATTTCATAATTAATTTAGAAAAGTTCCAAGAGACATCACCTAGTGTAGTTATCCATTCTATGCCAAACATGGTCTCATAGTCATCGATTGGTAGGAGGAAGAAATCGGTGATAATTTCTTGGTCTTGTAGTAATAGTTTCACCTGCGGGCATCTTTGGTCGCACTTTAGGATTCTGTAGTCGACAACCTTTACATCGAACTTGCTACAGCCTTCAATATGCAGTGTCATCCGAGCAGCAACCTTACTATTCAGGAAGTTATTAGTGCTGCCCGTGTCGATGAGAACAGTGATCGGCTGTTGTTTGAGAAGGCCTCCAACTTTCATCATTTGCGGGTTTGAGTAGCCGGCTAGTGCGCGTACCGTAATGTCGGTCGGCTGTGGCTCTTCTTCCATATCTTCTTCTTCATGTTCAAGGCTCTTTTCTGGATGTTCAATAACCTCTTCTTTTACTAGTTCAATCATAAGAAGTCTGCCTTTTTTACAGCGATGCTTGCGGCTCCACGACTCGTCGCAATGCCAACATAACCCCTTCGCATATCGCTCCCGAAGCTCTTCTCTTGTTAACCTCTTTGATGTAGGGACTCGGTCGACAGTAGGGGGGGCTAAGGGCTTCAATATTGCTGGTTGAGGAGCGACCCTAGTCCTCCGAGCTTCATGGTTCAATTGCTCCTCTTGATGTCGTGCGAAAGAGATGGTTGCCATAAGCGTATACAGTTGTCGCGTTTTAACTTCTCCTTGATGTGATTTCTTCGGGCTTAGTGGTCGGCCCAATCTGAGTTCGGTAAAGAGCGTCCGAATCTTATTCTCCATTTGCGCCTCGAAGGCTTCGAATTTAGCATTGATTACCTCCTCAGATGCCATAGTATATGCCGCCAAATCTGTGATGTTAAGATCTCTCTTTTGTTGTCGGGTTAAAGGCATGTATTGGTTGAGAGAGGTGATGGTCGAAAGGGTTGGTAGATTGGTGGATGTAGGCTACGGTTTAGGCTTGTTTTGTGGCTATTTTGGGTGCAGTTTGAGGGTGTGGTTTGGTAGAGTTTTAGGACTGTAGATGAAAGTTTTGGATCTGTGGTAGATGGTAGCAAATGTTTGATAGAAATAAGTGGAAGTTGCAGCAAGTATGTGCTGTCTTGTAAGAGTAGAATTGTCGTCGAAGAAACAACGGTTTCTCGACGTAATTTCCACCAAAAACTTGAGAGAATTGAGGAGGGAATTGATAGCAAAATCACAATTTATATGACAGCAAGGATATCTAATTTAATCAAGAAAATTTCGGCAGTATAATAGCAAGGAAATTTGTGTAAGTTGCGATTGCAGAATTCTCGTCGAAAAATTTCAGCGGGTTACGACAAAAATTTGCAGCAACACAAAATCGTTTTTAGAGATTAATTTCTTAATAGATCAATCTTAGATGGAACCCAAGATGATCTATGAAGTGTATAAGAAATTTCATTAAAAAAAGATTGCAAATAGATGGGTTAAGGCAACAATATGCGGCTGAAATTTTCTGCAGCACAGATTTTTAAGTATAACAGATTGGATGTAAAAGATCAGTGGTTTATATTGAGAATTTTTTGATGAAACCAAAGGGAAATACACTGTTAGGAAGTGTCAAAGCTATCATAAAAATTTCGTAGAGATTTGGATTGAAACAATGTAGTATCAAAATCAAACAGACGGTGCTATACGGTTGGAATTCTGCAATGTATCTTTCATCGTAGAGATGAAAACTTTATGACGAAAAGTTTATGAAGCAATATAGGAATAATTTTTTTGGGATTTTCAAATATGGATAACTAAATTGCAGCAGCAGTAAGGTAGAAAACCAGAACCTGTTGCAATTCACGAGGAGATCAAAGGATGATCCTTGGTGGTGGAGATGACGGCGGAATTTGGCAACGATCTCTTAAGCAATTGTGGGAATTGCTTTGGGCGGTTGTGGAGGGTTGATGGATGGCTGTGGAAGGACAGCAAGATGCCAAGAACGCTGCTCTGATACTAGGTGTTAGAACCCTTGCAGATTCTAAACTTGGGGTTGATCTCTTTAGGGGATCGGCCTCCTTGGAACTCTATAGGGGTTCCTCCCTCCAAGTTGTTGCTCAAAGGCTGCAGAAAAGATTCATCTATTGCTTGTCAAAAGAGGAGGAATACATGGCTATTTATAGGGTTTCTAAACCCTAACTCCTAATAGGACTCCTACTCAAGACTCCTACTTCTAACCAACTTCTAATCGGATCAGTTGTTTTCAATATTTGATTGATCCTTCCTCTTTTATGCATAGTTTACTTCAGATTTTATTTTATTTTATTTTTATATCTTTGTGTGACATATTATTTGTCATATCATGGAAAAACATGAGTAAAACTTTTAGAATCCATAAAGTTAGCATATATAAAATGTTGATCACGGCATATATTAAAATATCATATATACAAGTTCAAATTTACATGGGATTAAGATTACAAAATTTGGTAATAACAAATTACCAACATAAAACTTGATGCATGCCTTATTTCTCATTACATAACCTAGAAACATATATTGTTTGTATGTCTTATGATATTGGTAGAAATTGTGGCATGTTGATCAGATGAACAATATCATGATAGCTTCCTACCTGTTTGAGTAGGGAGTATGTAACCATACAGTATTGGTCTGACATGATGCTCCACCAAATAGAAGAGAAAGGTTTGTTGGTTTTATGAATCACCATGCTGGCTGTTGATCAGTAGAAGTTTGAAACTACCACTATGACTCCCTCGTGGATAATAGGATCCCTTAGCATGAGACTAGTTGTAATTTGTCAATATTGTACCCTGGCTAATGAAATCCATACTGGTAGAAAGGTTAAATTGTGTGTATACACCATATATTTGTGTAGTTCTTAGTTAGATTTTGTTTGCAAGGATTGTTTTCTTTAGAAATCTGACTTCAACCAACAAGAATTGTCCAGTTCTGCAAGCCAGCTTTGTTGAAGAAGTTAAGATACTAGCTTTTCACATAATCCTCAATCTCAGCCAAATGTTAGAGGGTGTATCTTGGTGCCACTAATAAGGTTTCTCCTTTGGAATCTAGATGGCAACGGTTTAAATTGTAAAAATAACCTCTTTGCTTGCATGTTTAAAGCTGTGTATGTTAGTCCTCTCTATGTCATCTATTAGTGGGAGCCTCCTCACTGGGTCATCCCCTTTAGGAATTTTAACATTTAATATTTGAACTAATTTTTCCTCCCAAAAGTGTGAATTGAAAAAAAAATCTGCAAAATGATGGTTTCTAGTTGTAATTCATATGGAAAATTGATCTATTTCTTAACTCTAAGTGTTCTAGTTATTAATATTGTACTTAAATAGTGGAAGAATGACCGACAAATTTATTATGACAATTTAGCAAAGAATGCTAATAGTAAGCTTGGCTGCTATTTTGTTTCTTTGTCCATTTTGTATACTTGCTATAATTTTAAGTGTGCATTTTGTCTTAATAGTTACTTTAAGGTGGACTTGTTTTGTTGTATTCATTCAGCTGAAATGATGAAGAGCTCCCCACCTCCATCAAAGCAACTCTCTAAGTATGCTCCATTGATTCATGTTATGAAGGTAATACATGGGTACTATTCTCAGTTTTGAACCATGTGGCATATATTATTCTCTGTCACATACCCTTTATTGAAAATAATGTTTCAGGTTAAACCTGACAAAGTCAATATAATTATTGGGAGTGGTGGGAAGAAGGTTAAAAGCATCATCGAGGAGACTGGAGTTGAAGCTATTGATACCCAAGATGATGGGCTAGTAAGGATTCAGACTGAACTTTTTCTTTAATCTTCATTCTGCTTTCGCAGATTCACTTGATATGACTGCATCTTGCAGATTAAAATTACTGCAAAGGACTTGTCAAGTTTAGAGAAATCGAAAGCTATAATAGCCAATTTGACAATGGTTCCAACCGTTGGTGATATTTACAGGTCAGATGTTATTAGTGGAGTGTCTTTTAAGCTTTATATGATATTAGGTATTTTGAACATTAAATGCCTAGATATAACAGACTTTTGAGACTGGACTAACTTCCATGGCAACAATCCATACCATGTTCTAGCTGAAAGCAAGTAACGATATGTTGATCGGTACATAACAACTGGTTTTTACACGTCCAGCCAGTGCCTGATACTGGTCCATGTAACATCTTTTATTGTCTATTCTGGTTAGACCAGGCAGTAGGCATACTACACTGGTACTGTGCTGTACCAGGCTGACATTTTAGTGGATCAATATTTAAATTCTTGGTTAGAAGATACCACATTTCGTGCTTAAATTTAATTTGTTCTATTAGGCATATATTAATACTCAGTTTTACATTGATTATGCCACTTTGGTGCTTCTTAAAAAACACACTATCTTATGTTTATTTATTATTATTCCGTCATGGAATTTACTTCATGACTCTTCCATGTGTATCTTGTGACATTAATAATCCATATTTGATGTTGTGATCTTATGATAACATCATTCTTTTTTGCAAGATATGATAACATCATGAACTACAACAACAGAGCCATTAAGTCTCAACTATTAGGTTAGCTAAATGGATGTTTTGTCACTATTAAGATAGTTAAATTAAGAGTATTTAAATTTTTATTTATAGTTTTTGTTAAAGTCTTTTTAATTCTTCCTCTATTTCTCCTCGTATCACTTCTCCTAACACATTTGTACATTTGTAGGTCTCCTAATCTCACATTTTCTATTCATCAGTCTCTCTATATTATTGAATAATAAGATACCTAAAACTTAATGGAACTTTTTATCTATCCAACTTAACTATATCTTGTTATATATTTCTAGTATTATTAAGATTACATATCATATATGAAATCTTTAAATTCTAAGGATTGCCTCTACAATTCAAGTTCAAAATTAATTTCATTCAAACTCTCATTAACTAATGCAATATTATTACTTAAATAACATATACCAAGGAGGACTATCCGACAAGTAAATTCATTTATAATCAACGTGAAAAAAGTAAGAACTTAATATGGATTCTTGTTATAGTCCTATGTTATGGAAAGCTCACTAAACAAACTCCCGACTACATTATCAACATTTCATTTATGACATTAATATAATTAGTGGATACATCTTTCTTTTTTGAAATTTAGGAACTTTATTATAGGCCTTCTTTAAATCAATAAAAATCATATGTAAAATCTTTATTATATTTTTGGTTTATTATCTTGATAAATAAATAGTTTCTATTATTGATATTCCAAGCATAAAATCAAATTGATTTTTGAAGATTTTTAATTTAATTGTTATCCTACTTTTAATTTACATAGTATGAATCACAATTTTAGTTCCTTTGTAATTAGAATAGTTTTGTATGATATCCTTATTTTTTAAAATTGACACAAAAGTTCTTTGTCCATTCATTGTATTTTTCTAAATTTTAGAATTTTATTTAATAAGTTGTATCTTCTAAACTTTTACAAACCTCAAAAAGATAACATCAGGTCCCACACTCCTACCTATTTTGATGATTTTAAGGTTTTTTTTCTTTTATATCATTAGTTCTAAATTTATAAATAAATCTATGAATCATACCATTATTATCTATCATTAAAGCTAAGTTATATATGAAATATTCATTAAATAATTTATAAAATAATTTCTCAATTTTGTATTTTTTGAACTTTATCTTTAATCCATCTAATATTATCTAAACTCTTGCACTTTCTTTTCCTAGCCTTAGCAATTCAATATATATATTTTTAATTCTTAGTAACCTAACTTATAAAAAAAATATCTTCAACCTTATATCTTATCATGCTAATATCTCTTTTAGGATTTTCTTTAGAATCTATATATCTTTTAAATTTGTCCAGCATGATCTTTTAATTTTTCTTTTGCCATCATTGTCTAAACTAAAGCCATTAATTCTAACACAACATATGAAATGCTAGCAGCTAATCCCTTTATTTCTGTAGTTACACAGGATTTATCATTTGTCAGATTTTCTTTATTTTACAGTGCAAGATGTGCATTATAATATCTTTAACCATTATAAAATGCATCTCTAAGATTTCATCAAGTCCACTAGCTGTGACATGTTTCTTAGCATAATGATACTCGATTTATGTAATACTAAATCAATTGGGGGGTATTGAAAGAAGAAATAATAATCCTAAAAATGATTATTATGTTTTTATGGTTCATTTATCTAATTCTAGCTTTGCATTAGGAATCAGCAAGCCCCCTTCCAAGCATGCTATAAGTTCCAGCTTGTCATTGTACACCTGTGTGCCATGCTTGCTATTGTAGGCCCATGCTTGTGCAAGCACAAACTTTTGTGGCTGGTGTAGTAGCTGGAGATGTGCCTATCTTCCATTCTAGAGACCTGGAGTTGTTTGACATGGTTGTCACATTGTAGCAGTAGCATTTTTTGGTTTTAACCAATTTTCCATCTTCATCCGTTGTCCCCTTTTTCCATCCAAACAATTCATGTTTTATTAAATTTAATTTTATGCAGTCACTATAACAGATAACCTAGAAGTTGATTAGGAGTTGAATGGAATTGGCTTTCATTCCTTAAGAGAGACTTTTCAACTGTATTTGAGGGATTTATGTCTAGCACATTGCTTCAATCTTGTTGATTACGGTTATGTCAGTGAGGGGATTTTGTGTTTTCTTATGCATGATATCATTTTAGTGTTTTTGGTCAAAAGCTGACACCCACATTTTCCTTCTAATTGAACTTCTCAGGAACTGTGAAATCAAGTCAATAGCACCTTATGGAGCTTTTGTTGAAATTGCACCAGGACGGGAGGTTTGTTTAAACTTTTAAGCCTTTGTGCAGGTTTACTAGCACCTTATTAGATGTATTGTCTTCTGCTACAAGCTTATACATTTTTTATATATTTTGGTACTTCATTGAATATGGGTGCTTGATATTCTCAACATGCCAAAGTGTTTTATTCATGAATACAAACAATTGAAATGAAGTAATGTCAACTTTTAAAGAATGAATTTAATTTTCTGTCATTCTACTATGATGAAAAATATGCATATTCAATATTTTTGTGTTAGAGGCTCTCTTTACTCTTACCTTTATGAACTACTTACTGCTATGTGTAATAAGTTCTCTTTTAAACTTTGATAGGGTCTATGTCATATCAGTGAGCTTAGTTCAACTTGGTTGGCAAAGGCTGAAGATGTAAGAACAATATATTGTATACCTAAAGTCTTTGTCCTACTATGTGTCATGTTCACTAAGAACTAATTGTTTTGATACCTTATTTTCAGGTTGTTAATGTAGGAGACCATGTTGATGTGAAACTTATTGAGGTAAGTTAGCCTTCTGACATATAACCTGGACAACTTGACAAAATGTTTGTTTGTGAATTGCTTGTTTACATGCACTCATCTTGATTTCTCCTGTTGCTGTTTCATTATCTTTGGACTTACGCTTTTGATTTACCATATTTAATAATTGTTTACTCCTTGAGACATTTCTTAAACTAGTACAACATTAGTTTCTAATGACTAAGAAAGAAATAGTGATCCATTGTATAAGTGAAATTAGGTATTGAATCTAAAATAAAGTAGGAAAACTGTTTTTTACTATCTAATGGCATGTAAAAACTCCTATATGATACATCTGAAATGCACAAACATAAAAAGGTTCATGTGGAGTAAATTCGACCGCTAAATTTATATTTACAGAACAGACAATGAACATGTATAGATCCAACCCTGATTGACATACCTCCAATAGGTGCTGGGTCATGTTTAGAAAACGGAATGTTTGGAAAAATCAATATATTTCAGAAAGCTTAGACGGATTCATACTGATCGGTTACATTAGTTCATGAAGAGGTCTGTCTCCTACATAATGGCAAATATTTGATGATGAAAATTAACTCAGATTTTCTTGGTAGTCATTGTATGTGATGGATCGCATTGTTCTAACTGAAGTCAAAATTCATAGTAGCAAATGCCAAAGATAAATATTTACCTGTTACCACATTAATCAGCAAAGAGAAGACATTAATCACCTCTAATGACATAAATGATTCTCTTTTTCTTTTCTGGTGTAAGAAAAACATTGCAACATGGAGAACATATTTAAGTTCAATATGTGATAGTTAGCACAGCTAGTGTGCCATTGGAATAGGAAAGAAAATAAATAAAAAGAACTTTTGATTTTGCAAAAGTTAAGACATTCCTGTTCAGTTCCGTTTTCTGGCATCACCTCTATTGGGGTGAGTTGTCTTTAATTGAGGAGGTAGGAGAGGGGCAAAGGATGTGCTATTGCATTCAAGACTCAAGATGTGGTGTTTAATGGCTTCTGTTCTCTAGTGTCACCTTCTCCTATTCCTTCATCTTGGTTCAACAAGCAGATGGCTTCGGATGTCTTTGAGGGAGGAGGCAGGGTTTTGGTGCAGAAATTTTTTTTGTAGATGCAGCAGTTAGAAGATTTCCTAGTGAAATTATTCAGTGGTAGAGGAAGTCCTAAAAAAATCTTTAAAAAATAATAAATAAAGATTTAAATACTTTTTAACCTAAGTTTTTTTACAAAAGTCAATTACGGCCAAAGATCCATCTAAGAAAAAACCATGACCATGTCTTGTAGATTAGGTTCCTTTCAAGATATGGACACTCCTAATGTAGATTTGGCCTTCCCTTCCTGTGTTCCTGTTCACCGTACCGATGTGGGACATGCTGATTGGTGATACTAACTTAAATGATATAATACAATACCAAACATGACAAGTTCATGAAGAATCTTTAAATCCCCAAATCACTCCTTTATTCCAATACGTGATAAAATATCTTGATTCTCAAATATTAAATCTTGATATTGCAGAAGTAAGAAAAAAAAAAGTAAAAAAATTGCAGTAGTAACAAAAAGGTACAATATAGTTGATTATTGAAAATACAAGGAACTTGACTAAAAGAGAGGTCTTTAGTGATAAACAGAACTCGAAGTCGTGGTATTTTAAATTGGCATATTGGATAGGATTGACTTATACTAGATTGGAGTCTTAAGCAATTTGAGAGAAATCCATTTAAGATAATAGTCCCATGATGGTAGTTATTCGCATAACTCAAACTCACACATTACTAACATACTATTCACTTCAGTGAAACAAATGTCTCAGATCACACTCTTACTTGGAGTAGTTTACTCATGTCCAACAAAATTTACCATGGTAGTTAGTGTTGCCACAGGTTAAAGATTGTCAACCAGTGGCTGTTTAGTCTTTTAAATTTCTTTTCTTAATTAATAATTGTTCAATATTTGCTTTTCTGTATTTATTATATGATATCTTGTATTCCAGATAAATGAAAAGGGTCAACTTCGATTAAGCCGTCGAGCCCTGCTTCCTGATGGAGACCTGGACACTAGTGGAAAACCAAAAACAAGTAATTCCATAAAAGAGAATATACCTCCCCAAGATGATCTTGTTAAAATTGCAGCGAAGAAGCCGTTGAGAAAAGATGAAACTGGACAGATTGTAGATCAAGGTGAGAATTCTCAGAAAAAGATCACAGTTCCACTTAAGGAAGCTACTTCAGCTCAAGGAAAATTGAGTGATAAAAGCAAGGAAAAGGCTATAAAGAAATTAGCTCACCCTGTTAGAGATGGTCAGTTTGTCAACAAACAAAAAAAGAGCATTGACAAAGCAGTTACTGGTGTGGTTCCGTCAGAAGGAATGGTTAACGGAGAAGTCAAAACTGGGTAGTGGTTGTGTATTATCTCATAACTTGCTTAAAGTACCACAGCTCAGAACCTCTGGTACTGAATATGCACTGCAGTCTCTGGGAAAGGATCTCAAGATGTTGAACGAGATGATGCTGGTTTCTTAACTGTATTCATTTACATCCGAGGAAGATGGTGGCTCCATTTGTTTCTTTCACTCCTGAGTAGCCATTATTTTGATCATCAAACTGGACTCTGACCATGGATGCATTGCAGTAAACCGTGCAGAATATCTGCCATCATTTACACCCTGCTTTATGCAAATTGCAAACACTTTCTTTGGATGCATTCCTTTTTATTTTTTCATCTAATGAAAGCAATGTGAGATTCAGGATGGATTTCCCACAGCAAGAGCAATCATCAGATTAGAACAGACGAGCAAAATTATGTGTACGAGTAGTTATTTCTTTGGTGTGGGAAGATAAGATCAATTTGGCAGAGTAACTAGTGGATCTTTCTCCTTTTCTTTGGCCTGCCATGGGTGAGCCCGAACCTACAACTGATTAGAGTTGAACAAATTTTGTTGTTGTTGTTGTTGTTCAGTTTATTTGTTTTGGTAAGCTTGTCTCTATAAATTAGGAGGACGTACAATCAATTGTATATGCAGAATATATGGTGTTGGACACTGCTGAGATCTTGGCTACATTACAAGGAAGTTGGGAACCTCTATTTTGTCAAGACTTATTTTATTTTATTATTTGTTTTTTAAAACCTTTCTGGTGATTTAATTTCTGGTCTCTTTAATTAAATAAAAAAAAGACTTGGATCTCAGTGGTATCCGAACAATAATTGGCTTGTGCGGTAGCCCTTCTGCAAGTAGGAGTCGGTAAATATGTAGATTTAGATTGAAATACATGTGATTTAGCTGACATGGAGTAATTTCTTATTTATAATAAGTGGATTGCTTCTCTATCATGTAGAAACATAATCATCTCATGAGATATCTATCCCGTTGGGCTGAGCATGATCCTAAATTGTGATAATTAAATCAATTATTAATTGTTTGATCTAATATATATGTTAAGAAAAATGTGTATGATTAACGACAGCAATAACACGTAAAGTAGGTGTTGTGTCGGAGTTAAGATCGAGATCTCGTTGGAAGTTTAAGAATTCGTCGAAAGTTTTACCGGAACCAATCGAGAAGTCTAGGAGTTTGCTAAAAAAGCTCGTCGGAACTTATCAAGAAGATCTCGTAAACTCTGGGAGCTTGTCGAGAGTTCGTCGGAACATTATCGAGAGTTCATTGGAAGAGCAATTGACGTATCGGAGAGTGTTTTGATTATGCTTTAGTTATTGTAGTTAGATAGTAGATTGAGTTAGAATTGTGAGGTAATCTCATTAACTTAGTTAGGTGCCAACTAGACCCTTAATAGGGCTGAATTGGGTCGGATTGAACAGCCCATTTAGCCCCTGAAAACATAGCCAACGGTGGCACTGCCAGGGTCGGCGGTGGCACTACCTAGGAGATAGGTGGTGGTATCGTTGGCAGTTAATGTTGCTAGCGGTGGTACCGTCTAGTGTCAGACTGTAGGCGGTAGTACTGCCCAGTAATGGCGGTGGTACCGTCAATACCCCGGAAATATGAGATGAGACACTTTTTGACTTCATTTTTGAAGCCATTGGGGCCTATAAATACTCTACCCTTTTCTGCATGAAAGGGTAACAAAGTGCTATTATATGTGTGAAAAATTCTAAGTGTTTGAGGTGTGAAAAGTGTTGTAAAAGTGAGAAGAGTTCTCCTCCTCCCTCTCTTGGCCTTGTAACCATCCAAGAAAGAGGAGTGAGACTTGTAAGGGTTGTCTCCTAAACTCGTCAAAAGGAGGAGCTGTAAAAGATGGTTGGTCTTCGCCTATTGAAGGAAGGCCTTTAGTGGACGCCGGTGACCTCGACGGAGGAGGAATCCGAAGTGGATGTAGATCTCATTGACCGAACCACTCTAAATTTTGGTTTGCTTTTCCTTTTATGTAATTTACTTTACTACAAATCTCCTTGAGCTTCTCCTTACATTCTTACGAAAGTTTCAAGTTCAACATCTTTCCGAAACAATTTGAATCGAGACGAACTTTATACGAAATCGGAGAATTTTTCGTTGTACTAATTCACCCCCCCTCTTAGTGTCGCTCTTGATCCTAACAATTGGTATCAGAGCAAGATTCACTCTCATTTGGTTTAAAACCCAAGAGAGATGACATTTGTCGGGAACCAAGAGGGTCATTCAATTACATGTCCGCCCATGTTCAATGGGGCGGATTACAAATATTGGAAGACTAGAATGAAGATCTTCTTAATTTCAATGGATTTCGAATTATGGAATATTACAGAAAATGGGTTTCAAAAGTCTTTTCTTCCAATGAACAATTGGAATAAGTTGGACAAGAAGACTTTCGCTTTAAACGCCAAGGCTATAAATGCCTTATTTTGTGCTTTAGATAAAAACAAGTTCAATCGTGTATTTATTTGTGAAATAGCTTTTGATATTTGACACACACTCGAAGTGACTCATGAAAGCACTAGTAGAGTGAAGGAGTCGAAAATTAATCTTTTAGTGCACACTTATGAGTTGTTCCGGATGAAACAGAGTGAGACCATTGGAGACATGTATACCCGATTTACAAATGTCGTCAATGGTCTAAAAGGACTTGGTAAAGTTTTCTTAGATTTTGAACTTGTTAATAAAATTTTAAGATCCCTTCCAAAGAGTTGGGACCCTAAAGTCACGGTCATTCAAGAGGCCAAAAATTTAAATAACTTTCCTCTTGAAGAATTAATCGGGTCACTAATGACCTATGAGATGACTTGTAATGCTCATGAAGAGCTTGAAAACAACCTTCTAAAGAACAGGAAGGATACGACACTAAGAACTCAAGAAGAGCACTTAGAAAGAAAATTCAAGTGATAAGGACTTTGATGAAGACTTGACACTCTTTATAAGAAAGTTCAAAAAATTCATAAAAAAAATAAATTTAAAAATAATACTAAAAATAAAATTGAACTCAAGAAAGAATAAGTGATATGCTATGAATGCAAGAAGCCGGGACACTTCAAGAGTGAATGTCCCCAAGCAACTTGGGATGACTCAAGTGCATCCGAAGAAGAGCCAACCAACACCGAGCAAGTTACTCACTATACGCTAATAGTTATTGGAGATGAGGTGAGTAGTTCATTTGATGCAGATTTATCCTTCGATGAATTATTAAATAATTTTCATGATTTATTTGATGAATATAATTAATTAGTAAAAAATATAAATTGTTAAAAAAGGAGCATGTTTCTCTTGTTAATGATTTCGATAGATTAAAAGTTGAGCACAATAATAGTTTAGCTCCATGTATGAAATGTGATGAACTAGAAATGCCTCAAAAGGAAAACTTGTCACTTAAGACAATCTTAGAAAAAATTGAGATTGGTAGCAAGTCTTTGAACATGATCCTTGCCATTAAGGGTTACGTTCGTAGGAGAGGCGGAATCGGATTTGTGACTAGCTCTCACCAAAATCTGACCACCTTGTTAAAGGCCCTACCTTGCATGTATCACCTCACACAAAATGTAACTTTTGTTGCAAACTCGGACATGTTGCCTATAAATATCCACTTAAGAGATACAGTCCACGTATATTGATTTGAGTTCCTAAAAGAACCTCAAATGACTCAATGCAACATGATAAGCTATGTAGATCGATTTTTAAGGCACCTAAGGTCAAATGGGTACCTAAAAATTATCTTTCTTTTGTAGAAAAATGTATCATTACAAGCTAGGAGCAAGAGATGGTACCTTGATTGTGGATGCTCAAGGCATATGACCGAAGATCCATCTCAATTCTCTAAGCTCACTAACTTAGACGAAGGATATGTCACCTTCGGAGACAACAATAAGGGTAAAATCATTGGCAAATGAACCATAGATAACAAATCCAACCTTTTTATTGAAGATGTGTTGTTGGTTGATGGCTTAAAGTATAACCTTTTGAGTGTTAGTCAATTATGTGATAAATGATATATTGTTAGATTTGAATCGAATGCTTGTATTATAGAAAAATCACACAAAAATATATCTATGATTGTCCTAAAACAAAATAATATATACACGATCAACATTGATGATCTTTATAATGAAATGTGTCTTTCGGTTTTAAATGATGATGCTTGGCTTTGGCATAGGAGATTAGGTCATATTAGCATTAAACTAATCTCTCAAATCTCATCTAAAGAATTTGTAAGAGGAATTCCTCACATTAAGTTCATTAAAGATAATGTGTGTGATACATATCAACTAGGAAAACAAATAAAAGGTAGTTTCAAACCAAAGAATCAAATAAGCACCTCTAGACCATTGCAATTGATCAATATAGACTTGTTCGGACCAATTGCTACATCAAGCCTAGGGGGTAGCAAATACGCCTTTGTTATCGTGGATGATTATAGTAGATACACATAGACTTACTTTTTGGCATACAAAAGTGATTGCTTTAGGTATTTCTCTAAGTTTTGTAAACTTGTTCAAAATGAAAAGGATTTTATGATTTCATCAATTTGAAGCGATCATGGTGGTAAATTTCAAAACCGTGATTTCCAATACTTTTATGAATATAATGGATACAATTACAATTTCTCTACTATGAGAAATCCTCAACAAAATGGGATAGTAAAAAGAAAAAATAGAAACTTACAAGAAATGATAAGAACCATGTTAAACGAACATAGCCTATCCAAATATTTTTGGGCCAAATCGTAAATACGACATGCTATATCATGAATAGGGTTCTAGTAAGACCATTACTTTCCAAAACTCCTTATGAGTTGTGGAACAATAAAAAACCCAACACTTCATATTTTAAAGTTTTTGGTTGTAAATGTTTTATCTTGAATGAAAAAGATGCCTTAGGAAAGTTTGATGCAAAATCCGACGAAGGAATATTACTTGGCTATTCTTTTATTTCTATGGCCTTTCGTATTTTTAACAAAAGAACATTGGTTATAGAAGAGTCCATTTATGTTGTTTTTAATGAAGTTTCCGAAGTTACGAAAAATTATCTTAATGATGATGTTAATTTTGATGCTTTGAATTTAAATGAAACCCTTTCTCCATCTAGCAACTTGGATGTATCTTCTTCCAAAACATTCTTACCCAAGGAATAAAAGTATGTAGATGCTCATCCTAAGGAGCTAATGATAGGAGACACAACAAAAGGGGTTCAAACTCATTCTTCTCTTAAGAATTTTTGTTCCAATGTCGCTTTTCTCTCCCAAATTGAACCTAAATGCATTGATGAAGTCTTGAAAGATGATTCATGGGTTATCACAATACAAGAAGAGTTGAATCAATTTGAGAGAAATGAGATATGAAAGCTTGTTCTAAGGCCAAATAACCATTTAGTTATTAGTACTAAATGAGTCTTTAGAAACAAGCAAGATGAATTTGGTATCGTGGTTAGAAATAAGGCTAGATTAGTGGCCAAGGGTTTCAACCAAGAAGAAGGTATCGATTATGAAGAAACCTTCACTTCTATGGCATAATTAGAAGTCATAAGGATGATCCTTGCCTATGTTAGTAGTAATAATTTTAAGTTATTTCAAATAGATGTTAAAAGTGCTTTTCTTAATGGCTTTATTTTCGAAGAAGTTTATGTTGAACAACCTCTCGGATTTGAGAATGATAATTTTCCTAATCATATGTTTAAATTGACTAAAGCTCTCTATGGATTGAAACAAGCCCCAAGGGCTTGGTACGAGAGACTTAGCTCCTTTCTTATACAAAATAATTTTTCTAAAGGCAAGGTTGATACCATATTATTTATTAAAAATTTTAAAAATAATTTTCTTATTATTTAAATTTATGTTGATGATATCATTTTTGGGCCTACTAATGAATCTTTATGCGAATCATTTGTAAAGAGTATGAGTCTAGAATTTGAAATGAGTTTGATGGGAGAACTAACCTTCTTTTTAGGCTTACAAATCAAATAACTTAGTAATAATACTTAGTCAAATAAAATATACATTAGACTTGCTAAAACGTTTTAATATGGATAGCTCAAAGGCTATCAATACTCCTATGAGTACCTCCACTAAGTTAGACATTGACGAAAGTGGAGAAAACTTTAATCAAAAAACTTATAGAGGTATGATAGGTAGTTTACTATACCTCACCGCAATAAGACCGGATATCATGTTTAGCATAGGACTTTATGCTAGGTTTTAATCTAATCCTAAGCTATCTCATCTTAAAGCAGATAAAATAATCTTTAGATATCTTAAAGGAACCACTAATCTAGGATTATAGTATCTAAAATATGAAAACCTTGAGTTAATTTCTTATGCTCATGCGAATTTCAGTGGATATAAATTAGACAGAAAAAGCATATATTCGGAACATGTCAATTCATACACTTGTCTCATAGTCTTCCAAAAAATAAAACTCAATTGCACTATCTACAACCGAAGCTGAATGCATAGTTGCTAGTGCATGTTGTGCACAAGTCGTATGGATGAAAAACACATTAAAAGATTATAGAATTTGTCTTAAGAATATTATCATAAAATGTGATAACACAAGTCCAATATGTTTAACAAAAAATCTTATTCAACACTCTAGAACTAAACATATTGACATTAGGCATTATTTTATACGAGATCATGTTAATAATCATGATATAATTTTAGAATTCATTGATACAAAATATCGATTGGCCGATATCTTTACAAAACCCTTAAATGAATAACAATTTGATTTCATTAGAAGAGAAATAGACATGTTAAAATGTCCGAATGTATAAATTGTTATTTTTTTCAGACTATATTTATGTATTTCATGAATGGAGCTTTCATAAATTTATGTCATATCAAGTTTATTCCATACCCTTGCTCCATCATGTAATGATGTTTGATACACTTAGTCCCTTCACCCATTGAACTATTTGACAAATGCATCTTTCATAGATTTCACTATTATGAATTTTATTGAGAAACAAATTGTATTCATGGACCTCTTTTTTTATCCTTTCTCATGAACTCTACCTCACTTCTCTTTGTTAAAATTGAAGCATGATTTACATAAACTCATTTATTGTTTTTGACATGGTTCAAATCCTTTCATGAATTTGGGTCTTTATGGATTCCTTTCTTACCCTTCTTCCTTTTCTTACCTTCTTCCTTTTCTTGTTCTTATGATAAAGGAAGAAAGAGACTTGCATAACTAAAAAAGAACCAAAAAGCCCTTTGAGTAAAAATGTTAGTTTATTCAAAGAAAAACTATCATGCAAAGTTTTGCTTGCCTTCATTTATTGCTTGCATATATTCATTGTGAAACTTGCTTGAATTTTTACCACACTTGCATTGTTGAATTGTTATCCTTTTTGTTGATGACAAATGAGGAGAAATATGACAAATTGATGACAACTTGACATATTAAATAATGTGTAAAATGTATTGCATTGTAGATACTTGATAAATGTCTTTCATTATGTTAAGATATCATAAGCTCAACTTGCTATTTACAATTGATATCTTGCTATGGATTGATGAAATGTTATCTTTTATCAAGAATTGTCATCTTGTTAAAATTCATATTCGAAATTTGTAAATAATGATTGATTATCATTATACTTGAAAACGAATGTCATGCCTTGACATCATTTTCACAAATATGAAGCATCATATTTTGAATTGGTAAATCATGATAAGTATCATGATACACATGTTGATAAGTTTAAATGAACTTAACTTATCATTTTGATACTTGAATTCAAAGGTCTTGAATTCAAGAATGTATTTTCTCAAGTATGTCATATAGATAGGGGGAGTTAAGGTTAACTCCATCATCAATTTATTATCATCATCAAAAAGGGGGAGATTGTTAAATCTCATATTTTCATGATGAAATCAATTGTTAATTGTTTGATCTAATCTATATGTTGAGAAAAATGTGCAGAATTAACTACGATAGCAGTAAGACATAAAGCGGGTATTGTGCCAAAGTCAAGATCGAGATCTCGTTAGAAGTTCAAGAGTTCGTCGGAAGTCCGAACGTTCTGTCACGGACTTAGCTGGTTTTGCCTAAGTCGTGCGGCACCCTTGCGTGTCTGTCCACAAAGGTTAGCCTCCCCGAAACCTCCCATGGTCCCTTAGGACCTATAAAAGAGAAATCGGGTTAGAGAAAGCACCTCACTCGGGATCCACAAGCAAACATTTTCGAAAATACCTCATAGATAATGCAAATTACAAACATACTTTATAAGCTCTGAACGGTTGCACAACAAAGGGTCAAAATGGTCCACTACAAATTGAATATCTCTTACAAGTGTCCACATGACATAACATTTATTTACAAGCCTAAGAAGGCCACCAAACCCAACTAAAATGGGGTTGTTAAGCCTTCGATCATTCCTCTATATGTTGTGCAAAGCATGAACAAACAGAAAGACACAAACATACATAAGTATTACATCAAACATCCTGTTTAGAACTTTGTCCGTGACATTCTCCCCCACTTATTCCTTCGACGTCCTCGTCGAAGCCTTTGTCGACACTGCAACTCCTCGCCTTTGCTGAGTCTTCAATCTTCTGCTCTAGTTGTAATATGCCTCTTGGCTCCTAATTGCTCTCCACTGTTGTTTTTGAGTAGTTGAACCTTTGATCCGCCATGCTGCTTCAACTCACTAATGACTCTAACTATAGTGTGGGGTTGGCTGAGATGTGTTGATCCCTGTTGGTTCTTGCGGATCCTCTAGATGAAGGAAAAGACCATCCTTACTATATGACAGTCTCTCAAATGCCTCATATTGCTTGAACTGGGTGAATGCTTGTTGGAGCTTTAGCGAGCATTGCCTCGTAAATTTCTGAAGTTTTGGGTCATTCCTCTACAAAATTTGCTCATCGACTCTTCTTTCACTTAGTTGTCACTTCCAAGTAGATTCGTATCACTTCCGCTTTCGATTGGCATTCTATTAAGAAATAAAGCGGATAATCTACTCTCAGTAGTACTGATCACCATTGGTGAGGATTTGACAAGTATTATCTTCTAATATCTTCGAAGGATCTTTGAACTTGTGTAGAGCTCTTCTACTGGATAGATAAGAGAATTGGGGTACTCGATTTCGCCCATTCTCTTAAGAGTTGAGAAGGCAATGGTTACTTGACTTCGCCCGCCTCCTCAAGGGTTGTACTCTATGCATCGAGCTGGTTACTAGCCTTCGCCTGCTCTTTGTTCACACTTCTGAAGCACTCAAAGTGTTTGCACTCCTTGCATTGAGTTAACTACTGTGATTCACCTTCTCAATGTCATTAAACTTCTAGAATGCAGGAAGTTTTCATCCCAACTTAGAGTAAGTCTCTAATAGTTTTGATCCCCTCTGGGATTGTACCGTCTTCTCCATCAACCCGGTCGCCTACTCCACTGAGTAGCAAAGGTACAACATCATGTACTGGCTGCTTCGTTCCTTGGTCGTGCACTCTTGTATGACCCGAAGTCCTTCACTTTCAGTTATTTTGATGAGAAATTTGTTGACACCGGTCTTACGAAGTTCCTTGGCCTCTACCCTTCAGCCTTGTCTTGGTACTTAGAGTTTGCCTCTGCATGCTCCACCTCCTCGGCCCCTTTCACGACCAAGCGCTCTCCCTCTATGAGAGCAAGGGATCAATAACTTTCACGGAAGTCTCGCCTCTGCAGTACCATGGCGCTGCCATGCCTATGGCCCTACTATCTGTCGCCTCGCATCTGCATCCCTTTTCTTCACGATCAGCAGATATATCTCTGTGGCACTCCTCCGAGTCCACCTCCATTCTAACAGATGCGTGATTTTGGGTAGCTAAGTCCCTCTGGACTCATCTTCGCTTTCTCGCCCCTTTCGACCCCCTGCTTCAACACCTCTGTGTTCTCCAACCAGCTCCCTTTGGTCGATGGAAAGACATACTGTAACTCCCATGCATGGCCTCTGCCTTCACATTGTAGGGTTTGTACCGATTCTGTTCTCCTTAGTTTCTTTGGTAGCAACGTTCGCTTACTCGACCTTGTCCTCTGACTTGTCGGGCTCCCTTAAGCGACTATAGGCTTTGGAGCAGTCCAACTCTCCAGCTGCTTCAATCATACCTTTTCATGATCAAGTCCCTCCCATGAGACTCACTAGTACTTGCATTCGAACTTTTCCCTCGGTGGTACACGGCCCTCATATGCTGATGACCAAGGCTTTCATCCGATGCAAAATTCGTTGCACGCACAGAAGACCCGCCTCTGCGGTACCATGACCTTCACTCCGTGAATCCATAGCCTTTCTTGCCATCGTGTTGTTCACCGAAGCGAAGCTCGATTTTAGGCAGAATTCAAGAGGCACATTGAACAAATGATTCAAACTATCAATCGTGCTCCAATTTACTCAAAAATATATCATTGGAAAGATATTTCAATTTATTTTAGAGAAAACAAGCTTCATATGAATTGAACTGTCCAACAGAGAGTTACAAATGATTTAGTAACCAAAGGTCAGAGAACAAAATCATTGTTTTGCAGAATCTATAGGGTTGGTTTCCATAGATAAATGGACAGGCATTTGAACTCTAAATCTTTCAATCCAGGAATCAAATGAAAGATCTATGAGTCTAGTTTAGAATGAAATAAGTTTGGAATAAATCAAAGTTTCCAATAGGGACTTATAGGTAGTTTAATATCGAAAGGTCATAAATTATGATCCCTGTTTTACAGAATCCATTGGCTCATTTGAAACAGACGTTTGGATAGGCAAACTTATTCCGAATTCTTAAAATAAGCATCAAAAGAAAGGTTTATGAGTCTATATTCTGATCAAATAAGTTTTGTCCAAATCAGAGGTCAGTGCATGAAGTTATAACCATTAAAAGGTAGAAAGGTCAGAATCTCGGAAGTTGCACAGATTCGAATCATTACGTCTAAACAGGAGATATATCAAATGCAAGGGTAGAACAATTCAAAGTTCCTCATATTCAAAGCAAATGTAGAGATAAAATTGTAGTAAAGAAAGATCGAAACACTTGCAATAGGAAGGATCGGAACACTTGCAATAGAAAGGATCGAAACAATAGAAATAATTGAAACACTTGCATGAGGAAGATCATAATACTTGCAATAAGAAAAATTAGAACAATTACAGGAGGAACGATCGGGAAACTTGCCTTTCAAAGGTTTTGATCCAAAGATTAGAAGGTGTATGCTCGAATCCATTTTCTACTTTTCCTCCATCTCCTCTCCCTGTTTCGTTTTCTGCACTCGTTTTCTTTCTTTCTCTGCAACTACAACTTGTGCCGATCATCGAGGCATAGTCACCTGCTATCTCTTACTCTCATTCCTTCATTTTTTTTTTTCCAAATGCAGTTGTCGCAGACGCAGCCGTTGCCGCCACGGTCGCAATCCCGACCGCAGCCTCTTTTTCCCCTTTTTCTTTCTTTTCTTTCCCAACTACAACTGTCGCAGTCACAGTCGCAGTCGCAGCCATGGCCGTAGCCACCACAACCGCAGCCTCTTCTTCCTCCCCTGCTCGATTTCCTCTCCTCCTCTTCCGGCTGCAGCTGCCACTGCCGCAGATGCCACCCCTTCTCCTCTTCCTCTCTTCTTCCTCTCCTTCCCTTTCTCTTCTTCTTCCTTTCCTTCTCTTCTTTCCCAGCTGCAACTGCTGCAGTCGCGACCGCAGCCACGGCCGCAACCTCTTCTTCCTCCCCTGCTCATCTTCCTCTCCTTTTTCTCTTCCAGCTGCAACTGCCATCGCCGCAGCTGCAGCCCCTTCTTCCCCTTCTCTTCTTCCTCTCCTTCCCTTCTTCCTTCCTCTTCCTCTTTCCCTGCCACAGCTGCAGCTGCCACAGCCGCAGCCGCAGCGGCTTCTTTCCCTTCTCCTCTTCCTCCTCCTTCCTTTCTTCTTCTTCTCTTCTTCCTCACCTTCTTTTCTTCCTCTCCTTCTCTTCCAGCTGCAGCTGCCACCGCCACAGCCGTAGCTCCTCCTTTACCTTCTCTTCTTCTCCTCTTCTTCTTCCCTTCTCCTCCCCGGCATCACATACACGCTCTCCTCTGTTTCCTCTGCAGGAAACAGAGGTATCACAACCTCTTCTCCTGCTTCCTCTTCTTCTTCTCTTCCTCTTCTTCTTCTTCTCCTCTTCTCCTACCCGACACCCTACACCTTCTCACTGCAGCCCATGCCGTAGCCATCCTTCTTTTTTTTTTTCTTTTTCTCTTCTTCTTCTTCCCTTCTCCTCCCCGGTGTCACACACACCCTCTCCTATGTTTCCTCTGTAGGAAACATAGGTATCACAACCTCTTCTCCTGCTTCCTCTTCTTCTTCTCTTCCTCTTCTTCTTCTTCTCCTCTTCTCCTACCCAACACCCCACACCTTCTCACTGCAGCCCATGCTGCAGCCATCCTTTTTTTTTCTTCTTATTCTCTTCTTCTTCTTCCTCTTCTTCTTCTTCTTCTCCCGGAACGCCCCACACCTCTCCTCTGTTTCCACCTACAGGAAACAGAGGTGCTGCAGCCCTAGCTGCTGCCACCTCTCGCTCCTCTCCCTCTTCCCTCTCTTTTCCCTCTTCTTCTCCTTCTCTTCTTCTCTTCTTCCCTTTTCCTCCCCAAGGCCACACACCTCCTCGCTGCAGCCTTGCCGCAGCTATCCTCCTCTCTTCTTCTTCTTCTTCTTCTTCCCTTTTCCTCCCCAACGCCACACACCTCCTCGCTGCAGCCTTGCCGCAGCTATCCTCCTCTCTTCTTCTTCTTCTTCTTCTTCTTCTTCCCTTCTCCTCCTCAACGCCCCACACACCCTCTCCTCTGTTTCAACCTGCGGCAAACAGAGGTACTGCAGCTGCCTCTCTTTCTCCTCTCCATCTTCCCTCTCTTCTAGTTCTTCTTTTCTTCTCTTCTCCCTCTTCTTTCTCTCTTCTTTTCCCTCTTCTTCTTCTTTTCTTTTCTTCTCCCTCTACTTCTCCTCTCCTTCTCCCCACACCCCACTGCTCCTCTCTCTCTTTGAAACAGAGAGCGTGGGAGGCGGTGGGATAAAACCGAAATTTTTGGTTTTTTTTTTCTTTTCTCTTTTTTTGTAACTTAACAGTTTAGTCCTTGAAATTTTTATATTTACATATAGGTCCTCTGATTTATAAATAAATCTTTATTAAAAAATTTTAAAAGTGAGGGATATTACACCTTCATCCACCCGCTCTTGGGTCACACCTAGATGAAGCACTGCTCTTGGAAAGTCCATCGCCTTGTAGCTCCCGAAGTTCCTCTGACTTCGCTAAAATTAGTGCACCATTGTCTGGATCTTGGGCCTCTGCCCCTACCAACACAATCTCCGCTGCGCACCGCTTTCTTCATGACAACTTGAATGGCAACACTATGGCATATTTTTCAAGAGTACTCGCCACTGTATCCTCTTGCCCCATGCCAAGGCCTTCTGAACCCAATTTTGCCTCTGCAAGTTGAGTCACCTTAGTTCCTTCATCAAATGCTTCTTCGAGATAAGGTACATGTGCCCAGAAGCTCCCTTCGTCTTTGGCACTATGCAAGATGAGTCCACTCCATCAGAATGAAGGACCCATAGAACAACATGATCCTGCTCTTGCCTCTATAAGAGTTCATGTCCTTGACCTCTGTCCAAGGAAAGCTTTGTGCCTCTGCTCCATGTTCCATCTTCTATACCGGCTCACTTCATGCGGCTTGGGTACTTCGCCAAGTTACACCCAAGTTGCTCCGCTCCTCGTTTTGCATTGAGTTGATGGTGGCCGCCCACCATTCCATAGGTAAGCCCTCCCTTGGGTATGATCTCTATATCGACTCCAAGTGTGCATTCATTTGTGTTGCTTTGGGTCGCTCCCCCACTTGATCTCGCAATGCATCCACCAATGCATTCTCTCAAGTGAGATTATGCGACGACTCCTCGCCGCTCACTCGGTCCATTGAGCTTCGTGGAGTTGTTGTTTTTGAAGTACTCCTCCTCAACATGTGCGGTTTGTTGCACATGATTCTCCCTTTGGAGAACCGAGATCTATCCCGCTTGGATAACTATCCCGTTAGAGCAATATCTCTCTACGCTTCTTTCTCTCTGAAAGTTTCAGAGACCACAATCCCCTTGGACTACTCTGATTTGCTGAACAAACTGTGCATTGTTCTACCTCCTACAAACGCACTTGCTAGATTACGACTACACGTCAATACAGCCCCCGTTGCACCATTTAAGACCTAGTAACATCCTGTAATCGCTACACACTTCAACCTCCTACGGACGTATCCTTCACATGCCGAAGAGAAAGTTTTAATGCTCCATAGCACCGAGTTTCGGTTGCCTTGGGATGGCCGCGAATATTCCATCGTCCGCATACAAGCCCTTGCATGAGTACCGAATTCTTCGAGTTAGCAATTCCCCTCACCTTTGTGAGCTTTGCACAACTCTTTCGGTCGCTGAGCAATTCATTCCACCTTGCATGGTCTCATCCTTTACCAAGTGCCTCGCTTGCCTTGAGCACCATCAAGTGTAGTTGTCAATGTCAAGCCGTAGCTCAAACTCAACCATCCCAACTTTTGTGTGCTACACATTCTTCCAAGCTTGCTTTTTCTCATGGTGCCTTTTGCGCGAAGGATTGGCCATTCCTCTGAATTCCAATCTCATATGCCCGCTCTTGTGAGCGACTCCTTTTCCCTACATCTCCATGCCCATTTTCCTCAAACGTTCATGAGTGTGCTGACTGCCCTCAACGTAGCCCCGCTAGGTCCCCCACATTTGAATGTCAAGTGTTTTTATGAGTACTTGTCCCACTCTGATACCATCTTGCTAGTCATAGTGTTAGAACCCTTGCAGATTCTAAACTTGGGGTTGATCTCTTTAGGGGATCGGCCTCCTTGGAACTCTATAAGGGTTCCTCCCTCGAAGTTGCTGCTCAAAGGCTGCAGAAAAGATTCATCTATTGCTTAAGAAAAGAGAAGGAATACATGGCTATTTATAGGGCTTCTAAACCCTAACTCCTAATAGGACTCCTACTTAAGACTCTTACTTCTAACCAACTCCTAATAGAAATCCTACTCAAGACTCCTATTCCCTTACAACTCCTAATTCTTCTCTAAGAAAAAATCTCCTACATGAATGCCCCTCACAATTAGGACTCTCCTAGCTAGAGTCCTAACAGAATGTCCATCTCAATTAGGACTCTCCTAGCTAGAGTCCTAACATTTTTACATGAATGTTCCTCTCAATTAGGACTCTCCAAGCTAGAGTCCTAATAGACCCGCCCTCTTCAAATCAGCCTTGTCCTCGAGGCTGATGATTCATGAATTCTAGGAATTTGATCTTCAAGTCGTCATAGTTCTCCCAAGTGGCATCTTCTTTTGGTAGGTTCGCCCACTGTATTAGCACTTCATTAGTGGGTCGTCGTCGTCGAGTCACGATCCGTTGATCAATAATGGCACTTGGCTGGGTCTCGAGTTCTCTTTGGGTAGTCATATTTGGTGGGTGGCTTTGGGCTGTCTCCAAGCACCTGTTTAAAACTTCCGATTGGCTGTTGGTTTGTGGGTGATATGTCATACTCCTTTTCAATTTAGTACCCTGTATATAGAATAACTTTGTCCAAAATCTGCTATTGAAGATGCAAGTAGAATTTGTCACAAGCACAATGCGTCCCTTATAGTGTAATTCTTTTGAGTCCCAATTGTAATGAGCCATGGGGCTTGGTGCTTCCTCCAATTTTTTTATAATCTTACTAGTATCTGAATCTTCCTGCCATTCCATCTTAATATCCTCAAGGAAGTCGCTGGTCGGAAGTGAAACGGTCGTAACTTCAACTTGCTCGGGTAGCTGCGAAAGCGCATCTGCAAGAACATTCTCTTTCCCCTTTTTGTAAGTTATTTCAAAATCAAATCCAAGAAGTTTTGTTACCCATTTTTGCTGCTCGGGGGAAGATATCTTCTGCTCCAAGAGATATTTTAGGCTTTTATGGTCGGTCTTGATTTAAAAGTATCGCCTAATCAAGTACAATCTCCACCTCGTTGTTGCGCGCACAATGGCGAGCATCTCCTTATCATATGTTGACATATTTTGATCGGAGGGAGATAATGCCTTGCTAGTGTATGTGAGTTGTCGACCATCTTGCATGAGAATGGCTCCAATTCTGACTCCAGATGTGTCGGCTTCAATAATGAAGGGTCGGTTGAAATCTGGTAGTGTTAGCACCGGCGTCGTCGTCATGGCTGCCTTAAGTTTGTCGAAGGCAGCGGAGGCTCTGTCCAACCATTGGAAGACATCTTTTTCTAGTAAGGAAGTAAGTGGTGCGCTGATCTTTCCATAGTTTTTCACGAACTTGCGGTAGTAGCCTGTTAAACCCAGAAAACCATGTAGCAATTTTATGTTTCTCAAGGTCGGCCAGTTTTGCATTGCTCCAATTTTGAAGGGGTCCACTGCCACACCTTCCTCTGATATGATATGCCCAAGATATTCCACCTTTTGTTGAAGAAAGCAAAAATTCATGGTTGTTATGTGTTCAAAAGGTGGTTTTCCGTATGTCTTCTTCACATGCTCGTATTTGATGATACCCGGATCAAAGGTCCAGCTTTGTAAAGATTTGTGCTCCCTTTCATCTAGCAATTCATCTACTATTGGAATAAAGTATTTGTCCTTGATGATTATGCCATTGAGAGCTCGGTAATCAACACATATTCGCCTTGTTCCGTCCTTCTTGCGTACAAGTAGCACCGGCGAAGAGTAGAGGTTGCAACTTGGCCGAATAACTCCTGTTTCGAGCATCTCTTTTATAATCCTTTCTATTTCATCCTTCTGGAGATGTGGATACTGATATGGCTGAGCATTTGCTGAAGATTCGCCTGGAAGAATCATTATACAATGATCATGCCGACAGGTAAGAGGTAGGTTGCGCGGTTCGTCAAATATATTTGAAAATTCAGTAAGCAAAGGAAGTAGATTTGGATCTTCAAATTATGTTGGCTCTCCCTTAGTTTGCTGCTCAAGTTGTACCAAAAAGCCGCTGCATGCTTTATGCAAAACATTCTCCATTTGTTGTGTGCAAATCGTTGTTATGTCGCCCCCACGTTTCCCGTGCAATGTCACCTGTTTCTCCTTACTGTAAAATTTCATAATTAGTTTCATAAAATTCCAAGAAATATCACCTAATGTTGTCAACCATTTATTTCTGAGCATAGCCTCATGATTGTTAAGAGGGAGAAGGAAGAAATCTGCAATTATCTCTTGGTCCTGCAGCAATAGTTTCTCCTGCAAGCGCCTATGATCACAATTCAAAATCCGTCCGTCGGTGACCTTAACATCAAACCTGCAGCGATTCTCGATAGGTAATGATATCCGAACAACAAGCTTACTATTTAGGAAGTTAGTAGTACTGCCCGTGTCGATGAGAACAGTGATTGGTTATTGTTTGAGAAGGCCTCCAATTTTCATCGTTTGCGGGTTTGAGTAGCTAGCTAGTGTATGTACCGTAACTTCGGTCGGTTGTGGCTCTTCTTCTACATCTTTTTCTTCATGTTCAAGGCTCTCTTTTGGATGTTTAATGACCTCTTCTTCTATCGGTTCAATCATAAGAAGTCCCCCTTTACTACAGCGATGCTCACGGCTCCACGACTCGTCACAATGCCAACATAACCCCTTCGCATATCGCTCCCGAAGCTCTTCTCTTGTTAACCTCTTTAGTGTAGGGACTTGGTCGACAGTAGGGGGGGCTAAGGGCTTCAATATTACTGGTTGAGGAGAGACCCTAGTCCTCCGAGCTTCATGGTTCAATTGCTCCTCTTGATGTCGTGCGAAAGAGATGGCTGCCATAAGCGTATACGGTTGTCGCGCTTTAACTTCTCCTCGGATCTCTGGCTTCAAGCCCTCAATGAAGGTCCACAATAGCTGTTTTTGAGACCAATCATGAGTTTGATTAGATAACCTTTCAAACCTGGTTTGGTACTCCTGAATGGTGGAGGTTTGTTGGATCTTTGCTAGTTGTTCGTCAATATTCTCGTAATTGGTTGGTCTGAAGCGAATCAGCAGTCCTTCTTTGAATTGTCGCCATGAAAGGACTCCATAAGTATGTTCAAACCAGTCAAACCACTGTATAGCATCCCCTTCAAGATGTATAGCTTCAATTTTCACCATAGATACATCCGCGGTTTTGTGGTACCGAAAATATCGCTCCGCGTGCGAGATCCAACCAATCGGGTCTCCTTCTTCCCATCTAGGGAAGTCCACTCTCATGCATGGATAGTTGGGGTTGGTCATAGAGCTTCCCCTCTCTTGGAAGTCATATCTTTGGGGTTGGTGTGATTGGGCAAAGCTCTCTCCTTGATGTGATTTCTTCGGGCTTAGTGGTCGGCCCAATCTGAGTTCGGTAAAGAGCATCCGAATCTTATCCTCCATTCGCGCCTCCAAGGCTTCGAATTTAGCATTGATTACCTCCTTAGATGCCATAATATATGCCTCCAAATCTATGATGTTAAGATCTCTCTTTTGTTGTTAGGTTAAAGGCATATATAGGTTGAGAGAAGTGATGGTCAAAAGGGTTGGTGGATTGGTGGATGTAGGCTACGATTTAGGCTTGTTTTGTGGTAGTTTTGGGTGCAGTTTGAGGGTGTGGTTTAGTAGAGTTTTAGGGCTATGGTTGAAAGTTTTGGATCTATGGTAGATGGTAGCAAAGGTTTGACAGAAATCCGTGGAAGTTGCAGCAAGTATGTGCTGTCTTGTAAGAGTAAAATTATCGTCGAAGAAACAACGGTTTCTCGACGTAATTTCCACCAAAAACTTGAGAGAATTGAGGAGGGAATTGATAGAAAAATCAAAATTTATATGACAGCAAGGATATCTAATTTAATCAAGAAAATTTCGGCAGTATAACAGCAAGGAAATTGGTGCAAGTTGCAATTGCAGAATTATCGTCGAAAAATTTCAGCGGGTTATGATGAAAATTTGCAGCAACATAAAATCATTTTTAGAGATGAATTTCTTAATAGATCAATCTTAGATGGAAGCCAAGATGATCTATGAAGTGTATAAGAAATTTCATTCAAAAAATATTGCAAATAGATGGGTTAAGGCAACGATATGCAGCTGAAATTTTCTGCAGCATAGATTTTCAAGTGCAGCAGATTGGACAAAAAAGATCAGTAGTTTATATTGAGAATTTTTCGATGAAACTAAAGAGAAATCTACTTTTAGGAAGTGTCAAAGATGTCATGAAAATTTCGTAGAAATTTGGATAGAAAAAGCACAGTAGCAAGATTAAACAGATGGTGCTATGCGGCTTGAATTCTGCAATTCAAGTGCAGCAGATTGGACATAAAAGATCAGTAGTTTATATTGAGAATTTTTTGATGAAACCAAAGGGAAATCCACTGTTAAGAAGTGTCAAAGATGTCATAAAAATTTCGTAGAAATTTGGATAGAAAAAGCATAGTAGCAAGATCAAACAGTTGGTGCTATGCGGTTGGAATTCTGCAATGTATCTTTCGTCGTAGAGATGAAAACTTTGTGACGAAAAGTTTATGCAGCAATATAGGAACGATTTTTTTTTTTTTTTGGATTTTCGAATAAGGATAACTAAATTGCAGCAGCAGTAAGGTAGGAAACCAGAACCTGTTGCAATTCACGGGGAGATCAAAGGATGATCCGTGGTGGTGGAGATGATGACGGAATTCGGTGACGATCTTTTAAGCAATTGTGGGAATTGCTTTGGATGGTTGTAGAGGGTTGATGGATGGCTGTGGAAGGGCAGCGAGACGCCAAGAATGTTGCTCTGATACCAGGTGTTAGAACCCTTGCAGATTCTAAACTTGGGGTTGATCTCTTTAGGGGATCGGCCTCCTTGGAACTCTATAGGGGTTCCTCCCTCGAAGTTGCTGCTCAAAGGCTGCAGAAAAGATTCATCTATTGCTTAAGAAAAGAGAAGGAATACATGGCTATTTATAGGGCTTCTAAACCCTAACTCCTAATAGGACTCCTACTTAAGACTCTTACTTCTAACCAACTCCTAATAGAACTCCTACTCAAGACTCCTATTCCCTTACAACTCCTAATTCTTCTCTAAGAAAAAACCTCCTACATGAATGCCCCTCACAATTAGGACTCTCCTAGCTAGAGTCCTAACAGAATGTCCCTCTCAATTAGGACTCTCCTAGCTAGAGTCCTAACATTTTTACATGAATATCCCTCTCAATTAGGACTCTCCAAGCTAGAGTCCTAACACATAGGTGCCCAACAAGCCAATCACGTGAGTGAGTGATGGCACGTGTGACTTGACACGAAATCTTTTTTGCTTATTATATTTTGGCATTCATTACTTTATATTAACTATTCCATATATGCATGTATATATTGTGATGTCCTTGGATCTGTGCAATGGGAATCGGATCGTGATGAGATCACGATAATGAGATCGATTCACCTTTAAACATAAATCATAAATAATCCCGGTCATAGGTTACTCATGAGGGACATCGTGATAACCGGACAGACTGGTGTTCTGTATACTCGTCCATATGATGGTTGTAGCTGGTCTCATATATGCTCGTGTGGGGACACTAGGGATATAGTACAAGTGCTCATTAGAGAATGAGTTCACTGATTGATCCGCTTACGGAATGCTGGATGGTTGATGATGCCTTATTGTTAGACAACAATTTCATAGTCCTAGTGGTGTATCTAGTCCTTAGACTTGAGACACTAAGGATGTCCTATGTGAGTGCTCCACTCTTTGATATCAGACTTATAGGTTTGGTTGTCCCAGATCTAGTACAACTGGTCATTGGGAGTGGCAATCGACCTTAAGAGGGCTATTGGGTGTGGATAGAGGATCATCCACTCTCAGCGTCATGAGAGGAATATCCCATGTGTTCTTGCTCAAACAAATCCCTAGCCAGGGTCATTCGGGTTGAGAGAGAAAGAGTTCTCCGGGAGAATCCGATTAGAGCAAGACTGAGTAGAAACCGTATAGGTCTGACAACACCATGCTCGATATACGGTCTCTGGGATATTAGATGGATGAGGGACTATAAGTACACGATAATTGAGGACAAACGAGTCTAATGGATTGGATTCCCTTGTATCGTATGGGGACTACGGCGTAGTGGCCTAGTACGTCCATAGTCGATGAGTCGAGTGAATTATTACAGAGATAATAATTCACTAAGTTAGAAGGAGTTCTGATAGGTATGACTCACGGCTAGCTCGATATTGGGCCTAGAGGGTCACATACATATGGTAGGCATTGCGATGAGTAGAGGTTCGGATATGAGATATATGCTAGAGCCCTTATCTTATTGGATATTCAATAAGCTCCTGAATTATTGGATCCCGTGGATGAGATCCAATAAGAGCCAATGAGAGATTATTGGATAGAGATCCACTAATCTAAAAAGGCTTGGGTAATTGGATGCAGATCCAATACACACTAGGGGAGGATCCATTAGGGTTTGACAGGGGACCACTATAAATAGGAGGGATTCAGAGCCTCATAGGCTAAAGCTTTTGCTTGCCTCTCCTATTCTCCTCCCCCTCTCCACCTCAGAGCAGGCCTGGAGTTTTGAGGAGTGTCATCGTAACCCTACTACGTGGATAACCGCTAGAGAGGAGGATGCTTGACCTCCTTCATTCTCTCCTAAAGATCTACAAGAAAACAGGGATATACGATCTCCCTAGGTAACACAATCTACTCTATACGCAGTTTTAAGTTTCACGGATTTTACGCACCAATCTTTGCACGACGACGAACATCTCTTTGGGAATAGGAGATTTTTTTTTCTAGTTCTTCCACTGCGTATGTGATGTCGCCCCCAAGATTTCCCAACAGTGGTATCAGAGCCAGGTTGTTTGTGCGAATGATTGGTTTTAAACTGCGTGTGTTGTGTTTATAAAGAATTTTGATGTCAAACTATTGACCTAGTATACGAGGAAGGGCAGCAACTGTTGCTGCCCTTGCTGCGCTCTAAGATGGCTGCCTGCTTATTGCATCTTCGTGCAAGCAGGCCACCTACAGCGGTGGCAGGCAAGGGCGGCACCTGCGTGTCGTGGACTTAGCTGGTTTTGCCTAAGCCGTGCGACACCCTTGTGTGTCCGTCCGCAAAGGTCAGCCTCCCCGAAGCCTCCCATGGTCCCTTAGGACCCACAAAAGAGAAAATGAGTTAGAGAAAGCGCCTCACTCAAGATCCACAAGCAAACATTCCAGGAAACACTTCGTAGACAATGCAAATTACAAATAGACTTTACAAGCTCTGAACAGTTGCACAATGAAAGGGCAAAATGGTTCATTACAATCCGAAAATCTCACACAAGTGTCCACATAACACAACCTTTATTTACAAGCCTAAAGCGGTGCTAGTCATAGGTGCCCAGCAAGCCAATCACGTGAGTGATAGCACGTTTGACTTGATACAAGATCTTTTTGCTTATTATATTTTGGCGTATATCACTTTATAACTATTGCATATGTGTATATATATATATATATTGTGATGTCCTTGGATTTGTGCAATGGGAATCGGATCGTGATGAGATCGCGATAATGAGATCGATTCACCTTTAAACACATATCCTAAATAATCCCGGTCATAGGTTACTTGAGAGAGATATCGTGATAACCGAACAGACTAGTGTGCTGTATACCCGTCCTTATAATGGATGTCACTAGTCTCATAGCTACTCGTGTAGGGACACTAGGGATACAATGCAAGTGCTCATTGGAGAATGAGTTCACTGATTGATCTGCTTACGGAATGCTGGATGGTTGATGATGCCTTATTGTCAGACAGCGATTCCATAGTCCTAGTGGTATATCTGGTCCTTAGACTTGAGACACTAAGGATGTCCTGTATGAGTGCTACACTCTTTGATACCAGACTTATATGTTTGGCTATCCCAGATCTAGTATAGTTGGTCATTGGGAGTGGTAGTCGACCTTACGAGGGCTATTGAGTGTCGATAGAGGATCATCCACTCTCGGCGTCATGAGAGGAATATCCCATGTGTTCTTGCTCAGACAAATCCTTGGCCAGGGTCATTCGGGTTGAGAGAGAAAGTGTTCTCCGGGAGAATCCGATTAGAGCGAGAAGAAATTTTCTCTCCTCTCTTTATAACTCAAAACTTGAAGAACAGAGGGAGGAGAACTTTTGGCCTTTACAACAATTTTGAGCTCTAAGAATCACAGAAAGATGTTAAGATTTCACGTGTTAGTTGCTACTTTCAGTGCTGAATGGGTGGGGTATTTATAGGCCCCAACCTAGTTCAAATTTGGAGCTCAAAATTCTCAATTCCCGGAATTCCGGGATCAGGCGGTTGCACCTCCTGACTGGGGCGGTTGCACCGCATGGCAGAGCTCGAAGACTAAGCCTCTGGGTGGTGCCACCTCTGTCAAGGGCAGTTGCACCTCTCTGCCAGAGCTCGAAGACCGAGCTCAGGCGGTTGCACCTCCTGATTGGGCCGGTTGCACCGCCTGCAAGAGCTCGAAGACCGAGCTCAAGCGGTGCTACCTCCTGTCAGGAGAGGTTGCACCGCCCAGTCTCGCTTGGAGACTGAGCCCAGGTGGTTGCACCTCCTGGCTGGGGCGGTTGCACCGCCTAGTCTCCCTGGGAGACTTAGCCCAGGCGATTGCACCTCCTACAGTAATCAGGGTCCGAATGGGTAGATCCATTCGGCCCAAATTGGGTCTTTCAGGGGCCCAATTGCCCCAAGATTAAGCCAATGGGATCACCTCCCATTACCAACTTAATCATTATGCTAACTACGATAAATCCTAAGACAATTTTTGTTAGGATCGAGAGCACTAAGAGGGGGGGATGAATTAGTGCAGCGGAAATCTTTCAGCGATTAAAAACGAAAGCTGCGTTCGTTCGATAAAAACTATTTTGATGCAAAAGCCGATTCTAAGATTACTTATGATTAAGTGCAGTTTACGTTTAAACACAGTTTGCGTCTAAGCTTAGTTTACGTAGTTTGCATCTAAATGCAGTTTGCGTCTAAATGCAGATTGCGTCTAAGCGTAGTTTGCATCTAAGCGCAGATTGCGTCTAAGCGCAGTTTGCGTCTAAACACAGTTTGCGTCTAAGCGCAGATTGCGTCTAAGCGCAGTTTACGTCTAAGCTCAGATTCGGAAAGATCTGAACTTAGACACTCGTTCGTAAAAGCGCAGAAGGTAGTTTGCAGTTATAAATGGAATCAAAACGTAAACGTAAACTGCAAAGAAACTCGTTCGTAAAAGCGCAGAAGACAGTTTGTAGTTATAAATAGAATCAAATCGTAAATGTAAACTGCAATGTAAAGATCGTACGAAAACATCGATTTACGTCTGAATGCAGATTCGGAAAGATCAGAACTTAGAAACTTGTTCGTAAAAGCGCAGAGAGCAGTAGCTATATAGGAGGTTTCCAGTAATGATAAAGTGCTCAAAATAAAAGCAAACCAGAGATTTAGAGTGGTTCGGTCAGTCTTGACCTACTCCACTTTTGGCTTCCTCCACCGACGAGGTCACCGACGTCAACTAGAGGCCTTCCTTCAATAGGCGAAGGCCAACTGCCCTTTTACAGTTTCACTCCTTTTGACGGGCTCAGGAGACAACCCTTACAGAACCTTTCTCTCCTATCTTTACAACTCAAGACTTGAAGAATAGAAAGAGGAGAACTTTTGGACTTTACACAAATTTGAGCTCTTAGAATCACAGAAAAGATCAAGAATTCGGTGTAGGTCTGTATCTCTTCAGTGCTGAATGAGTGGGGTATTTATAGGCCCCAACCCAGTTCAAATTTGGAGCTTAAAACGATCAAATCCCGGAATTCCGGGATTTGGCGGTTGCACCTCCTGACTGGGCCGGTTGCACCACCTGGCAGAGCTCAAAGACTGAGCCTCTGGGCGGTGCCACCTCTGTCAGGGGCGGTTGCACCTCTCTGCCAGAGCTTGAAGACCGAGCTCAGGCGGTTGCACCGCCTGACTGGAGAGGTTGCACCGCCTGGCAGAGCTCGAAGCATGAGGGTGGAGCTCAAAACGATCAAATCCCGGAATTCCGGGATCTGGCGGTTGCACCTCCTGACTGGGCCGGTTGCACCACCTGGCATAGCTCGAAGACTGAGCCTCTGGGCGGTGCCACCTCTGTTAGGGGCGGTTGCACCTCTCTGCCAGAGCTTGAAGACCGAGCTCAGGCGGTTGCACCGCCTGACTGGAGAGGTTGCACCGCTTGGCAGAGCTCGAAGCATGAGGGTGGAGCTCAAAACGATCAAATCCCGGAATTCCGGGATCTGGCGGTTGCACCTCCTGACTGGGCCGGTTGCACCACCTGGCAGAGCTCGAAGACTGAGCCTCTGGGCGGTGCCACCTCTGTCAGGGGCGGTTGCACCTCTCTGCCAGAGCTTGAAGACCGAGCTCAGGCGGTTGCACCGACTGACTAGAGAGGTTGCACCGCCTGGCACACCTTACAACATCCTACCATGCATGATCGAAGCTTCTCATTTGCATACATCAAAATAAATTCATGAATATCTCATGCAATCATATCATCACTTGAGGAATATTGAAAAAGAAATAATTGGGTGATGAGATAAATATTTCATCTTTTTGTTTTAAGAAGTAGGTCCATGTATATCTGCTATAGTCATCAACAATGACAAAGGCGTACTTGCTACCTCCAAGACTCGATGTAGAGATTGGTCCGAATAAGTCCATATGGATCAATTGTAAGGGCATAGAGGTGCTTATTAGATTCTTAGCTTTGAAACTACCCTTAATTTGTTGTTTCCGAAGGTGACATAGCCTTCGTCTATGCTAGTGAGCTTAGAGAATTAAGATGGATCTCCGGTCATATGCCTTGAGCATCCACTATCAAGGTACCATCTCTTGCTCCTAGCTTGCGATGGTGTGGGTTTCTACAAGAAAGGATGATTTTTAGGTACCCATTTGCTTTTGGGTGCCTCAAATATAGATTTACATTGTTTATCATGTTGCATAGAGTTTATCATGGTTCCTTTAGGAACCCAAATCAATTTGTTTGGACTAATTTTCTTGAATGGACAATAATGCGTCTTGTGTCCAATTTTGCAACAAAAGTTACATTTTGCTTGGTATTGAACATGTAAGATGGGGCCTTTTATAAAGGTGGTTGGATTTAGGTGAGGACTTCTCACAAATCCAATTCCACTTCTTTTTGGAACGTGACCCTTGTTTGCAAGGATTATGCTCAATGAATTGCTACCAACCTCGAATTTCTTCAAGGTGTCCTTAAGTAGCGAGTTTTCTTTTTGGAGAGTTTCTAGATCATGACATTTGATACATGAATTTAAACTATCATGATATTCAATTTTTAACATATCAAAATCACAAGTAAGACTATCATGCTCCTTTTTAAGCAATTTGTATTTTCTATTGATAATCTTGCATTCATCAAATAAGTCATGAAAGGCATTTAATAATTCATCGAAAGATAAATTAGCATCTAATAAATTTGTTACCTCCTCTCCGATGGCCATTAAGGCGTAATGAGCAACTTGCTCGGTGTTAGACTCCTCTTCTTCAGACGCGCTCGAATTATCCCATGTTGCTTTGAACGCCTTCTTTTTTGTTGTTCTCTTTTTGGCTTGGGGACAATCACTCTTGTAGTGTCCCGGCTTTTTGCACTCATAGCAAATAACTTGGTCTTTCTTGGGTTCAAGTTTACTTTTAGTGTCATTCTTAAACTTGTTTCTTTTAATGAATTTTTTAAATTTTCTTGTTAGAAGTGCCAAGACATCATCACAGTCCTCATCACTTGAGTTTTCTTTCAAGTGATCTTTCAAAGTTCTAAGTGTCATATCCTTCCTGTTCTTTGGAAGGATGTCTTCTTGCTCTTCATGAGCTTTGCAAGTCATCTCGTAGGTCATTAATGACCCAATTAGTTCTTCAAGAGGGAAGTTGTTTAGATCTTTTGCCTCTTGAATAGTAGTGACTTTAGGATCCCAACTCTTAGGAAGGGATCTTAGAATCTTATTTACAAGCTCAAAATCCGAAAAACTTTTTCCAAGTCCTTTTAGACCATTGACAACATCTGTGAAACGGGTAAACATGTCGCCAATAGTCTCACTCGGTTTCATCCGAAAAAGATCGAAAGAGTGTAACAAAAGATTGATTTTTGACTCTTTCACTCTACTTGTGCCTTCATGAGTCACTTCGAGTGAGTGCCAAATATCAAATGCAGTTTCACAAATCGAAACACGATTAAACTCATTTTTATCAAGTGCGCAAAATAAGGCATTCATAGCCTTTGCATTAAGAGCGAAAGCCTTCTTCTCCGAATCGTTCCAATCGATCATTGGAAGAGAAGACTTTGAAAAACCATTCTCGACAAGATTCCAGAGTTCAACGTCCATAGAAATAAGAAAGATCCTCATTCGGGTCTTCCAATAGGTGTAGTCCGTCCCATTAAACATGGGTGGACGTGTAATGGAATGGCCCTCTTGGTTTCCAGCGTAAGCCATCTCTCTTGGGTTTTAATCCATTTGAGAGTTAACCGGGCTCTGATACCAATTGTTAGGATCGAGAGCACTAAGAGGGGGGGTGAATTAGTGCAGCGGAAATCTTTCAGCGATTAAAAACGAAAGCTGCGTTCATTCGATAAAAACTATTTTGATGCAAAAGCCGATAATAAGATTACTTATGATTAAGTACAGTTTACGTCTAAACACAGTTTGCATCTAAGCGCAGTTTAAGCAGTTTGCGTCTAAATGCAGTTTGCGTCTAAATGCAGATTTCGTCTAAGCGCAGTTTGCATCTAAGCGCAGTTTGCGTCTAAGCGCAGATTGTGTCTAAGCGCAGTTTGCGTCTAAACACAGTTTGCATCTAAGCGCAGATTGCGTCTAAGCGCAGTTTACGTCTAAGCTCAGATTCGGAAAGATCTGAACTTAGACACTTGTTCGTAAAAGCGCAGAAGGCAGTTTGCGGTTATAAATGGAATCAAAACGTAAACGTAAACTGCAAAGAAACTCGTTCGTAAAAGCGCAGAAGACAGTTTGCAGTTATAAATAGAATCAAAACGTAAATGTAAACTGCAATGTAAAGATCGTACGAAAACACCGATTTACGTCTGAATGCAGATTCGGAAAGATCAGAACTTAGAAACTTGTTCGTAAAAGCGTAGAGAGTAGTAGCTATGTAGGAGGTTTGCAGTAATGATAAAGTGCTCAAAATAAAAGCAAACCAGAGATTTAGAGTGGTTCGGTCAGTCTTGACCTACTCCATTTTTGGCTTCCTCCACCGACGAGGTCACCGACGTCAACTAGAGGCCTTCCTTCAATAGGCGAAGCCAACTGCCCTTTTACAGTTTCACTCCTTTTGACGGGCTCAGGAGACAACCCTTACAGAACCTTTCTCTCCTCTCTTTACAACTCAAGACTTGAAGAACATAAAGAGGAGAACTTTTGGACTTTACACAAATTTGAGCTCTTAGAATCACAGAAAAGATCAAGAATTCGGTGTAGGTCTGTATCTCTTCAGTGCTGAATGGGTGGGGTATTTATAGGCCCCAACCCAGTTCAAATTTGGAGCTCAAAACGATCAAATCCCGAAATTCCGGGATCAGGCGGTTGCACCTCCTGACTGGGGCGGTTGTACCGCCTGGCAGAGCTCGAAGACTGAGCCTCTGAGCGGTGCCACCTCTGTCAGGGGCGGTTGCACCTCTCTGCCAGAGCTCGAAGACCGAGCTCAAGCAGTTGCACCGCCTAACTGGAGAGGTTGCACCGCTTGGCAGAGCTCGAAACTTGAGCTCTAGCGGTGCTACCTCCTGACAGAGGAGGTTGCACCGCCCAGTCTCGCTCGGAGACTGAGCCCTAGGCGGTTGCACCGCCCAGTCTCGCTGGGAGACATAGCCTGGGCGGTGCTACCTCCCTGACTAGGCGGTTGCACCACCCATAGTAACCTGGGTCCGAATGGGTTGAACCATTCGACCCAATTTGAGTTCTTCAGGGGCCCAATTGTCCCAGGATTAAGCTAATGGGATCACCTCTCATTTCTAACTTAATCAAAGTGCTAACTATGATTATTTCCTAAGACATATTCTGCAGCTTGCTTCGGTGCGTCACTCGCTTCTTCCGACGAGTTTTCGGCGAACTTCCGTCGATCATCCGATGAACCCTCGGTGATACTCCTGCGGACTTCCGACAAACTCCTGGACTGCAACGATCCACTTGGCAAGTTCCGACGAGCTCCTTTGGCAAGCTTCTGAACTTCTCGGATTTGTTCCCGCAGAACCTCCGACGATTGTCCGAACTTCCGTCGAGCTCTCGAACTCCCAACGTGATCATTGTAATGACTCCGACGCAACTCCTGCTGCATGTCTTACTTTCATCGTAGTCAATCCTGCACACTCAAAACAAAAACTTTGATCGAGATAATTAATCCTAAGAAATTAACCAAGTTGTCCGACATGTCATTGGTCCCTCGACGCTTCGTCCGATTCTTCGACGCATCGTCCTTTCCTGCAACCTATTGCCCAATCGGCCAGTTGACTCCGCAACTCCGATATCCTTGGCACAATACCCGCTCTTTTTGGCCCGATGCCCGAGTTCATGACCCGAAGCCTTCTGTCGATACGTCGACCGATCCACCGGCCCGACATCCAATCTTCTGACATGTTCCTCCGGCACAACATGATGTTCCTGCTTTAATTGTCTCATTCAAATCGAAGCACCCTGCGTCACTCAAAACACAGATTAAATCATAAACATATATCAAGTAGCTTCATCATCAAAATACGAGATTCAACAATTTTTGCAGCTTGCTCCGGTGCGTCAATCGCATCTTCCGGCGAGTTTCCGTCGAACTTCCGTCGATCATCCGATGAACCCTCAGTGATTCTCTTGCGGACTTCCGGAAAACTCCTGGACTTGCGACGATACACTTGGTGAGTTCCGACGAGCTTCTTTGGCAAGCTTATGGACTTCTCAGATTTGTTCCCGCAGAACCTCCGACGACAGTCCGAACTTCCGTCGAGCTCTCGAACTCCCAACGTGATCATTGTCATGACTCCGGCGCAACTCCTGCTGCACGTCTTACTTTCATCGTAGTTAATCCTGCACACTTATCTCAACATATAGGTTGGACAACAAATGACAATTGACTTCATCATCAAAATCCGAGATTCAACAATCTCCCCCTTTTTGATGATGACAATCAATTGATAATGGAGTTAACCTTAACTCCCCCTATCTACATGCCATACTTGAGATAAGTCATTCTTAAATTCAAGACCTAAGAATTTCAGGTGACATCTCTGAAGATGATGTCAATTCTTGACATTCATTCTTACATAACAATTTTGAATGATGGTAATTGTAATAATTCATCATATTGTAAGATATCAACATGTAAAGCTGTGAAGTAAGATTTTGATATCATTAGCATCAGTGTTTATAGCATATTCTATATATCTCTGAAGATGATGTCTCTGAAGATGATGTCTCTGAATTCAAGACCTAAGAATTCAAGTGACATCCTTGAAGATGATGTCAATTCTTGACATTCATTCTTACATAACAATTTTGAATGATGGTAATTGTAACAATTCATCATATTGTAAGATATCAACATGTAAAGCTGTGAAGTAAGATTTTGATATCATTAGTATCAGTGTTTATAGCATATTCTATATATGGCATCTGTTCATATATCTCTTGATGATGCAGGCATGGCATAATCATAGCATCAGTGTTTATAGCATCAAATCAATTCATATATTTCTCCCCCTTTGTCATCAACAAAAAGCATAATAGATGTGATACCAGGAGAACAATATAAGCAAGTTATCAAGCAAATAAAGTAAGGCATGATACGTATAATGCTTTGAATACTTCTTCTCCCCTTTTTTGTTATAATCCTTTGTGCATGAAGGAGGAAAGTCATTTTATCAAATCCATTTTGGAAAAAATATTTTTCAAAAGAGTGTGTTTGATTTTTGTCATTCCAACTGTTAAGCGAATCCGAAAATGAGATGAATTCTTTCATGCATTCAGACAAGATTATGCTACAATTTTTCAAAAATCAAAACATTTCAACGCATGGCAATCAAGTTATTTGATCATTCAATAAAGTCCGAAAAATAATTTTGACTAGTTTATCTATTTGGACACATCAACATTCCTGATCCTCTTCTTATGAAATCAAATTGTTCTTATGAAATCAAAACATGTCAGCTAGTTGATGTTTAGTATTAATGACAATGACTTATCAACTGCATTGGTATATCACTTTTTCAAACTATATTTATCATGTAAATCAAAGCACAAGGTTTTCAAAACTTTTAGTTTCAATATAAAATCCGATATAACCATTTAGTTTATATTTACCACAAGGCACAGGGCATATATTCACCACGATAGATGTTTACAACTCTACATATGCTCAAAATATATCAGGTAACCATATCAAGGATCAAGTCAAAGCACATCATGGTGAGTAACATAAGGAGTTTACAATAACAACATATGATTGTGTTCATACAAGCTCATTCATGAGGTGGAAAATTAAAGTGCCTAAACAAGGAGTCAAATTGACGATGAATTTGCTGCAGCTCAGATAGGATTTGATCTTGTCGTTGTTCAAGCCATTCTTGTCTTTGTTCGAATCGGTCCATCCGAATCCCAATATCTTCGACAGATGATGTATGAGTTTGCTCAGAAGGATGTGTTTCCTCAAAGGGACAGATCGGAGGAGATTGGGTACCCCTAAATACTGGTGTTTTCGGTTCTGGTTCAGGTTGAGGAGGATCAGTTCTTCTTGGCATTCTAACCAAGTTACCATTTCTATAAAAACATCTTAATCGGTGAAGTAGATTTTTATTAATTATGCTAAATCTATCTACTTTTATTACTTCTTCTGGTGGTATTAGAATATCGTAGGCTTTCATTATTCTAGTTATTATACCACTATATGGGAGCATCATGTCTTTCTTAGATAATTCTAACATGTTTTGTTGGATAAGATAACCAAGACAGATGCCATGTCCTTTCATGATCAAATACATAGTTCCTAATTCTAATTGGCTTACTTCATCATGATGGTATTGTTTAGGGAGAATGATGCTAGTTAGGATATGATGAAGTACCTTAGTGTTTAGAGGCAGTAGATGTTCACAACTTTTAGGAACAAATGCTAAATTGGGATTGGCAAAAATTGTTCCTAGGGCTTCAACGTATGTTGTTCCAACAGTTTCATCATCCCATGATCCTCTAAAGTAAAGTCCTCTACTTTTCATGGGAATGTCTATTATGTCGCAAATGAATCTATCCGTAATTGAGATGTGTTATCCTAAAAGATAGGTGGACATTCTTTCTTCTTCATCTACTTGTATGTTGTTGTAAAACAATCTAACAAGTCTTGGATAGATGGGTTCGTTAATTTGCAAAATTGAAAGTAGATCTAAGTTTGCAAACCATTGGATTGTCTCTAAGTCTCTTAGTTCATTTAAGTCTACGTATTTTCCCTTATTGACACTCCTAAGTTCGAAAGAGAAAAAATTTTCAGCATGGTATTTTGAATCGAAAAGGGTGAGATCAAAATCTTCTACTAATCTCCTCTTTCCTTTGTCACTTCAGGATCTTCTAGATCCCATAACTACTGCTGTTTAGAACAATAGTGATGAGCAAGAGTAAATGAATAAAAAAAACAGAGTTTAAGGGCTTCTTAGAGAGTACCTTAGTGAGATCTTCAAGAGAGGGAAGGATTGTTGATGCTTTGCTTCGAAATGAGGGGTTTTTGGGATGCTAAGATGGGAGAAATGGGGATGGAGGAGGCTTGGAAGAGCAGAGGAGGGAAGGGAGTGAGTTGGGGTCGGTTTCACCACCGGCCCTAGCTTGGGTTAAAAAGGGGCAGAGTTGCGGGCGGTTGCACCTCTGGCTGGAGCGGTGCAGCCGCTCGCAACACGTGACAACTGGAGGTACTACCTCCAGCTGGGGCGGTGAGCACTTGTTCTGATCAGTGTGATCTGATATGAGAGTTTTTCTGTCTTGAGGAGAATTTTCATTCAGAGCAATCAACTTTACTTACGTAATTACATAAGAATTTTTTATTTTAAGATAAGGACTTTTGCATGATCAAGATAGATTTTTAACGTGCATACTCTCAATGTCGTACACATGTTTGTGATAGTTTCTTCAAGTTGGTAAGTCTTGCAAGTTCCTGACAGACTTAGTCACTTCATGATACAGAGTTAGATTTGAAGGTTATGAACGGATGAAATTGATGGGTTCGAAAATCCAAGGGATATGTGAATTTGGGAATCATACGTTTCTAATTCTGAAAAGTCAAATAAGGTTGTATCTAAGTCGCATTTGTAATTTTAAATTTATAATCTCCGTCTGTAATTTAGGCTAGAGAGCATTGTGAGTTCCTTTTTGGATCTTGGGTTATGAATATCGAGAATCAAGTTGCAAAATATTATTTCTTGCTCCAGCCTAAAATTTTTATGTTTTTAATGTTTTTACAGGAAGGGATAATTTTTAGGTACCCATTTGCATTTGGGTGCCTCACAAATAGATCTACATTGTTTATCATGTTGCATAGCATTTATCATGGTTCCTTTAGGAACCCAAATCAATTTGTTTGGACTAATTTTCTTGAATGGACAACAATGTGTCTTGTGTCCAAATTTGCAACAAAAGTTGCATTTGTTTTGGTGTTGAACATGTAGGATGAGGCCTTTTATGAAGGTGGTTGGATTTTGGTGAGGACTTCTCACAAATCCAATTCCACTTCTTTTGGGAACGTGACCCTTGTTTGCGAGGATCATGTTCAGTGACTTGCTACCAACCTCAAATTTCTTTAAGGTATCCTTAAGTAGCAAGTTTTCCATTTGGAAAGTTTCTAGATCATGGCATTTGATGCATGAATTTAAACTATCATGATATTTAGTTTTTAACTTATCAAAATCACAAGTAAGACTATCATGCTCCTTTTTTAGCAATTTATATTTTCTATCAATAATTTTGCATTCATCAAATAAGTCATTGAAGGCATTTAATAATTCATCGAAAGATATATCTGCATCTATTAAATTCATTACCTCTTCTCCGATGGCCATTTAGGCATAATGAGCAACTTGCTCAGTGTTGGACTCCTCTTCTTCGGACGCGCTCGAATCATCCCATGTTGCTTTAAGCGCCTTCTTCTATGTTGTTCTCTTTTTGACTTAGGGATAATCACTCTTGTAGTGTCCCGGCTTTTTGCACTCATAGCAAATAACTTGGTCCTTCTTGGGTTCAAGTTTATTTTTAGTGTCATTCTTAAACTTGTTTCTTTTAATGAATTTATTAAAATTTCTTGTTAGAAGTGCCAAGTCATCATCACAGTCCTCATCACTTGAGTTTTCTTTCAAGTGGTCTTCCAAAGTTCTAAGTGTCATATCCTTCCTATTCTTTGGAAGGATGTCTTCTTGCTCTTCATGAGCTTTGCAAGTCATCTCGTAGGTCATTAATGACCCAATTAGTTCTTCAAGAGGGAAGTTGTTTAGATCTTTCGCCTCTTGAATAGCAGTAGTGACTTTAGGATCCCAACTCTTAGGAAGGGATCTTAGAATCTTATTTAAGAGCTCAAAATCTGAAAAACTTTTTTTGAGTCCTTTTAGACCGTTGATGACATCCGTGAAACGGGTAAACATGTCGCCAATAGTCTCACTCGGTTTCATCCGGAAAAGTTCAAAAGAGTGTAACAAAAGATTGATTTTTGACTCTTTCACTCTACTTGTGCCTTCATGAGTCACTTCGAATGTGTGCCAAATATCAAATGCGGTTTCACAAATCGAAACACGATTAAACTCGTTTTTATCAAGTGCACAAAACAAGGCATTCATAGCCTTTGCATTAAGAGCGAAAGCCTTCTTCTCCAAATCATTCCAATCGATCATTGGAAGAGAAGACTTCGAAAAACCGTTTTCGACAAGATTCCAAAGTTCAAAATCCATAGAAATAAAAAAGATCCTCATTCGGGTCTTCCAATAGGTGTAGTCCGTCCTATCGAACATGGGTGGACGTGTAATAGAATGGCCCTCTTGGTTTCCGACGTAAGCCATCTCTCTAGGGTTTTAATCCATTTGAGAGTTAACCCTGCTCTGATACCAATTGTTAGGATCGAGAGCACTAAGAGGGGGGGGGGTGAATTAGTGCAGCGGAAAACTTTCTACGATTAAAATCGAAAGCTGCGTTCGAATGATAAAAACGATTTCTGTGTAAAATCTTATTCTAAGCAAGATGATATTAAAGTTAATCTATGCAGGGAGTTTGCAACTATGATGAAAATCAGAATATAGGCGCAAGCTAAAATCCGACGTTCGTACGAAGAAACTGATTTACGTCTAAGTGCTGATTCGTAAATCACTTGATTAGGCAAGATGCAGTTTAAGCAAGAGTATGAAGGCAGTTTGCAGTTATGGTAAAGCTCAAAACGTAAACGCAATCTGCAATATAATGATCGTACGAAAAAGAAGATTTACGTCTAAACGCTGATTCGGGAAGTAAAAGGCTTGAAACCCGATCGTAAAAGAGCAGAAGGAATTAAGCTTTAGAGGAGGTTTGCAGTAAAGATAATATGCTTAAAGTAAATGCAAACCGAGATTTAGAGTGGTTCGGTCAATCTTGACCTACTCCACTTTTGGCTTCCTCCACCGACGAGGTCACCGACGTCAACTAGAGGCCTTCCTTCAATAGGCGAAGGCCAACCACCCTTTTATAGTTTCACTCCTTTTGACGGGCTTAGGAGACAACCCTTACAGAAATTTTCTCTCCTCTCATTACAACTCAAAACTTGAAGAACTGAGGGAGGAGAACTTTTGGCCTTTACAACAATTTTGAGCTCTAAGAATCACAGAAAGATGTCAAGATTTCGAGTGTTAGTTGCTACTTTCAGTGCTGAATGGGTGGGGTATTTATAGGCCCTAGCCCAGTTCAAATTTGGAGCTTAAAACTGTCAATTCCCGGAATTCCGGGATCAGGCGGTTGCACCTCCTGACTGGGGTGGTTGCACCGCCTGGCAGAGCTCGAAGGCTGAGCCTCTAGGTGGTGCCACCTCTGTCAGGGGCGGTTGCACCTCTCTGCCAGAGCTCGAAGACCGAGCTCAGGCGGTTGCACCTCCTGACTGGGGCGGTTGCATCGCCTGCTAGAGCTCGAAGACCGAGCTCAGGCGGTGCTACCTCCTGTCAGGAGAGGTTGCACCGCCCAGTCTCGCTTGGAGACTGAGCCCAGGCGGTTGCACCTCCTGGCTGGGGCGGTTGCACCACCTAGTCTCCCTAGGAGACTTAGCCCAGGCGGTTGCACCTCCTGGCTTGGGCGGTTGCACCTCCTACAGTAATCAGGGTCCGAATGGGTAGATCCATTCAGCCCAAATTGGGTCTTTCAGGGGCCCAATTGCCCCAAGATTAAGCCAATGGGATCATCTCCCATTACCAACTTAATCATTGTGCTAACTATGATAAATCCTAAGACAATTTTTGCAGCTTGCTCCGGTGCATCAATCGCATCTTCCGGCGAGTTTCCGACAAACTTTTGTCGATCATCCGATGAACCCTCGGTGATCCTCCTGCGGACTTCCGGCAAACTCCTGGACTTGCGACGATACACTTGGCGAGTTCCGACGAGCTTCTTTGGCAAGCTTATGGACTTCTCGGATTTATTCCCGCAGAACCTCCGACGACAGTCTGAACTTCTGTCGAGCTCTCAAACTCCCAACGTGATCATTGTCATGACTCCGTCGCAACTCCTGCTGCACGTCTTACTTTCATCGTAGTTAATCCTGCACACTTATCTCAACATATAGGTTAGACAACAAATGACAATTGACTTCATCATCAAAATCCGAGATTCAACAGGTTACGATTTAGGCTTGTTTTGTGACTGTTTTGGGTGCAGTTTAAGGGTTTGGTTTGGTGGAGTTTTAGAGCTATGAATGAAAGTTTTAGATCTGTGGTAGATGGCAGCAAAGGTTTGATATAAATCAATAGAAGTTGCTACAAGTATGTGTTGTCTTGTAAGAGCAGAATTATCATCGAAAAATCAACCATTTCTCGATGAAATTTCCACCAAAATCTTAGTTTATATGACAGCAAGGATGTCTAATTTAATCAAGAAAATTTTAGCAGTACAATAGCAAGGAAATTGGTGCAAGTTGCAATAGCAGAATTCTCGTCGAAAAATTTCAGTAGTTTACGACGAAAATTTGTAGCAACACAAAATCATTTTTAGAAATAAATTCCTCAATATATCAATCTTAATAGAAGCCAAGATGATCTATAAAGTGTATATAAAATTTCATTCAAAAAAGATTACAAATAGATGGGTTAAGGCAACAATATGCGGCTAAAATTTTCTACAGCACAGATTTTTAAGTGTAGCTGATTAAACGTATAAGGTTAGTGGTTTATATTGAGAATTTTACAACAAAACTAATGGAAAATCCACTGTTAGGAAGTGTCAAAGCTATCATAAAAATTTTATAGAGATTTGGATAAAAAAATATAATAGCAAGATCAAACAAACTATGCTCTACGGCTAGAATTTTATAGTGTAGATTTTCAAGTATAGCAGATTAGACGTAAAAGATCAATAGTTTATATTGAGAATTTTTTAACAAAACTAAAGGAAAATATGCTATTAGGAAGTGTTAAAGCTGTCATAAAAATTTTGTAGCGATTTGGATAAAAAAATATTGTAGAAAGATTAAATAGATTGTGCTATGCGGCTAGAATTCTACAATGTATCTTTTGTCGTAGAGATAAAAACTTTGTGACGAAAAGTTTATGCAGCAATATAGGAATAATTTTTTTTTTTGGATTTTTGAATAAGGAGTATGGTAGGAAACTAGAACCTATTGCAATTCACGGGAGGATCAAAGGATGATCTGCGGTGGTGGAGATGACGGCAGAATTTGGCGACGATCTTTTAAGCAATTGTGAGAATTACTTTGGGTAGTTGTGGAGGGCTAATGGATGGCTGTGTAAGGGCAATGAGACACCAAGAATGTTGCTCTGATACTAGGTGTTAGAACCCTTGCAGATTCTAAACTTGAGGTTGATATCTTTAGGGGATCGACCTCCTTGGAACTCTATATGGGTTCCTCCCTCCAAGTTGCTACTCAAAGGCTGCAGAAAAGATTCATCTATTGCTTATCAAAAGAGGATGAATACATGGTTATTTATAGGGTTTCTAAACCCTAACTCCTAATAGGACTTATACTCAAGACTCCTACTTAATTAAGACTCCTAATAGGACTCCTACTCAAGACTCCTATTCCTTTACAACTCCTAATTCTTCTTTATGAAATAACCTCCAAACCCTAGCTAGCCTCTTCACCTCTTTAATAAGGGTTAGCTTAGGTAGATTTTATATGAATGCCCCTCTCAATTAGGACAATCCTAACTAAAGTCCTAACAAGCTATCATAAAAATTTTATAGAGATTTGGACAGAAGAAATG